>NC_038242.2:41591270-41833197 GCF_000004515.6 Glycine max | reverse complement strand
AAACAGGTAAAAATTTATATTCAGATGGCAGTGCAGCGTGTGCATTTGACCTGGTGGGACGCATGCGTTTTGATTCTAATTTTTTTTCAAGAACTAATATATGATAAAACATGTAACCTTAGAAGCTTAAATTACATATTTTCTTTTAGAAAAGTTTATTTATACCAAATACGTAATTGGGATATACCTCCATTGTTCCCGTTGTGTTCTCGTAGGCAATTTTCTCCTATGCAAAAAAAATTAAGCATGTTATTAAAGGTTAGTTTCATGCTATTATTATTAAAAACTTAATTTGTTGATATATATATATATATATATATATATATATATATATATATATATATATATATATATATGTATATTTGTAAATGAGACGAGAAAAGAAAAACTAGAGGTTGCCTGTTCACTCTTCAAACTAACTCTCTTCTTGTAGATGATAATTTAGATAATTTTTATTAGCTAAAAAACTCATTAATGATGTAAATGATTAAATTAAATAGAAAATAAAGCAAAAAAGTCATATTCATCTGTTATGTGGATAAAACACAAAAAAGAAAATACGAGAGAAATTTATACCCCATCCCCTACAACTAAAAGCACTAGTAAACAGTTTGAGCATGGCCCAAAACCCAATAGAAGGATTTGTGTATCTGTTTTACATGGTCGGGATAATTGTAACATAAATTGATAAATTAAAACACACACACAATTAATAATAAAAAAAAAGAGTGAGAGAATATATTTTTGTTAAATGATATCTCAATTGGTCATAAAACAGAGTATGTCAATGTGAAACAATGAAATATTTGGTAATTCAGATAGACCACATATAAGGAACTATTGGATGACAAACTACAGACATTATATTAATCGAGATAATTGACATAATTAGCATTTCTTCACATCTTTCTCTAGTTACACTTGTTGAGTGTGAATGAATATATTTTTTTCCATTGTTTTTTGGTTCAATGAAACTTGTTATATGACCTATTCCGAATCTAACTCATTGGAACAATCAATTCCGTCATTTTTAATTAAAAATATATTAATTTATTCCAAAGGCTATTTCAACCTGTGGCTTGAGTGTGATTCCTCTTTAACAGTCCAAGCATTTGGGGATCCTAGCATTGTGCCATGGAGCTTGCATAATCGTTGGATGATTTGCTTAGTTTTCATCAAAACATTGGATTTCTAGGTCTATCATATCATCAGAGAAGGTAATAATTATGCGGATGGTCTAGCCAACCAAGGTCTCCAGAAAGTGGGGTTTGTTTGGACAGATGTTCTCCTGCTTTCAATTAAGGATTTCTTCTTTAGGGAAAAATCTGGTTTACCTAACTATAGATTTCATTTTACGTGAGTTTGATTTGGTATCCTCCCTTTTTTCTTGTAATTTTTATTTTTTACACCAATACTACTACTAGGTGGGCTTCATAGAATCCTTAATTTATGTCATTGGTGTCAACCTAGTTCGGATAACTGGCTCTAAGGTGATGTCCTATCTAGTTCCATAACGAATGGGTGCCCAAGTGTTGACATGATGCTCACATAACAACACCTTTCAATTACAGAAATAAAATAAAAAATGAATCTATATTTCCATATGGAAATTTTCCTCTGAAATCAAAATAAATAATCTAAATGGAAAAATGCACCCCATTTGAAATCTAAAACAATTAATAATCAATGTTCTAGTTTAATGGAATGATGATCTTGAGACCAAAGTCATTTGATGTTAAATAGAAAATTATTAACGAAAACAAGATACATCATCGAAACTTAGCTATATAAAATGCATATTTACAAGAAAATAATCTATCAATATAAACTTAGATAATCCATAAAGTCAACTAAAATGATATACACTTCAAATTATAACTATGTAATAGAAGAATTTGCTTTTTACTTAAATGCATAGAATTCAACTATCTTTTGAAACAATTTGAAAACATACAACACTTAAGGAAAAGAATTGATTTATAAAAGAAATCACACTAACCTTGAGTAAAATTGTTGAATTCTTTCTTTATCTACATTCTTTGACTTCTCCTCCATTCAGGTGGATCCCCTCTAATCATAAGGTGAAAGGAAACTCTTAATTTAATTTTACATCTCTTCCAAAATTAACAAAATGTAAGAAGAAATTGGACCCCTATATTCATGACTAATGAATTGCAGGAAAATTGAGTCTATGAAGACCGGATTTCTCTTCAGCCATTTGTTTTGGGGATTTAGGATATGGACTGTTACTCCTCAAACAAAGTTTTCACAACGATAAAAAATTTCAATGCTATCTAACGTGCCTAATAAACTATGTTGCCAAAATATAATTTTTAATTGTTACTAAAATAAAAATTTGACACATTAAAAGAAATAAAATCTGAATCCCCAAAAACAAAAGAAATAATAATTAAACAAAACTTTAATTTTTGATAGTTGAAAATATAATTAATGAAAATTGATGAGATAATTTTGAATCAAATTATATTAACTGTCCCTTACTAAATGAATTTTGGAAGTAAGTGATAAATATTTTTGCATAAAATACAAATTGCATTAAATTGTATGTTTTTAAAATAACTTTATATTCAAGTGAATAAAAAATAATAAATGTTTAAAACACAATTGTCCCAGTGCATTGCACGCTATTTGAACCGTGGCCATCCTAGCTACATATAATTAATGAGATGTTGATCATAATAAATATTAAAATAATTGAGACTGTATTTTGGTTAAAAAAAATGAGTATATTACATTGACCCCCTCAAGATTATGGTTTGCTATAGTTGATACCCTTCATTTTTTGGCATTACTTTTAGCCCCCTTCTCTAAACTCTCTGAAGCTTCTATTAACAAATAAAATTAAACAAAAAAGAAACTATTTTACTTTTATGATAGACCCAAATTTCCCTTGTCACTAGATAGATGGAGATTAGGTTTGGAGGTGAACTCTTTGACTCCCACAATGCCTCTCCTTTGTCCTTTCCCTTCACCGCCTCCAAGTTCTAATCAAAATCTTGTTCTCCCACTCTCACTGCCACCATCACCACCGGCAATACCTTTATCCCACTTTTTGCTCTCGCTGTCCTAGTTCCCACTCTATGCTCTCGCCACCAGCATGGACAATGGAACACCACAACTTTAACAACAACAAGTCGATCTAAGAATCACATAAATCCAAATCTTCTGTCTCTACACACGATGATGAATCCAGCTCGGCCATCGAGTCTCAAATAGCAGCAAATTGAACATCAAGAAGACCTCCAATGTCAACGAAGACGATGAATTGAAGTAACCGTGCTTTGTTCATTCTTGTTCAATTTGTGGAGGGTTTCATTGGGCTTTATTTTAAATTTTGTTTGGTTTATTTTCTATCTCCTTTTTGTTAATTTATTTCATGACTCTATGGTTGTACTTTGGTAATTTAGAACCATTAAATAATAAATAGGGTACAAACACTACTACAAAAAGCAATTTTAACATCAGCTTATTAACATCGATTTTAGACAAAACCGATGTTAAGTTAAACGCGGTGGCATATTTGTAAATAAAGTATCATTCTTAACATCGGTTTTCCAAAAAACCGATGTTAATGCATACACGTTAACATCGGTTTTTCAAAAATCGATGTTAACTAATGATATTAACATCGGTGTTTTAAAACCGATGTTAACGTATGATATGTTAACATCGGTTTTCCAAAAAACCGATGTTAATATAAACTTTTTTTTTTAATTATTTATATATTTTAAAAAAAACATATATTGCTTTATTAATTATATTTTAATTAAAAAAATATAATAATTAATAAACAATAATAAATTCAAAAGGTAAGCATTTTAAAATTAAACTAAATTTTTAAAATAAATTTTGTAATTTTAATTTTATTATTTCATGATTATCATTTAAATATAACACATATTTTTATAAATTATTTGATATTAGTTAATTTGAAAATAAGAAAAAAAATGTTTTTAATAATGGAGTTTAACTTTTATAGAATTTTTATAGAATATTGATAAAAACAATTATATCATAAAAAAATTAAAATTTATTATTAATATATTTTTATTTAATTATTATAAAAATAAAAAAATAGTTTTTTTCTTCTTAAAAAGGTAAATGGAGAATATTGTTTAAAAATTCTATGAAATCCTACTATATTTATATTATCGTATTATCTTTAAATTTAAAGTAAATTAAAATATTTGTATATATTGATTTAATTTATTGAAAATATATCACCCAAAATCAAAATCAAATATAAAAAATACCTTTATTTATTTTAATGAATATCCACTAAAAAAACTAATAATAGATATGTAAAAATCAATAATATGGATTTAGGTGATAGAGAATAAAGAAAAGATAAATATTTCTTTTTAAAAAAGAGATAGTGAATATATTTTTTTAAAAAAATTTAAAAATAATTTAGAAATGTATACGAAAAAGATTTCATCGAATCATAATTAATATGAATGTTAAAGTATTTATAATAAAATTCAACAATTTTAAAATACATTGTGTTATAATTGGATGACATCATAATTTTTTTTTACAAAAAATATATCGTTTGTTTGGGTTTTTGAAACTAAATTTGGAAATCCATATTATGTAAAACATATACATTGTGCTTTTGAAACTAATTTTTTAGATTTTTTGTTTTATAATTTTCAATTTTGTTGGGTCGATTTTACAGTTTAGAGATGATTTGATTCAATTATGAACTCGCCTAATTTAATCTTTGTTAATTTTAAAAAGCCGTGGATGATTTTAAAGAATTAGAAGTACAAAAGTAACAAAAAAATAACTATATTAAGGACTAAGAATGAAATATTTTAAATAATAAATATTGAAAAAGAAGATGATTTCATCAAAAGCCACTGGAGATTATTGTTTCTATAAAAATTAAATGGAAAATTAAACCTTTATAATATTTTATTTTATTGTCTCAAATATAGACAAAAATATGACACATTCATTAAGAAAGTTATTTAATTATAATTAAAAATAAGTTTTTTTTTTCAATTTATCTTTCATTTAAACTCATTATAAGGATAAGAAAAAATCATTGAAATTAATATTTTAATAAAATGAAAGAAATTTTAAAGATAATAATACTAAATATAAAATAAAATAAATTAATTCTTTTTTAATTTGAGATGAGGGAGTAATTACTAATTATTGTAATAATTATCGGCAATAATCTAGCAAGGAGTGAGAAGGGCACGGGGGGCTGTAGTTGTACTAGGCATTTCCAAAATCAAATTCCCCGCGTAAGAGAAAAACACTGTCGCCTTGAAACAACTCAACGCTGCGAAAAATAAATTATATGTATAAATTACTTTACATTAAACCCACCCAAACCCAAATCAAAATTCAAGGCAAATGGGATCCTTCTCTTCTTCTTCCCTCTTTCTCCTTTTCTTCTTCTCTTCTTCACACTCAAAGGTAAGAACCACACCCTTCTTCTCTTCATCACTTATTAATGATTCCTAGGGTTCCTTCCTTCTCCCCTTTCAAAATGCATTTTCACTGTATTTATTTATTTATTTATTTTTATTCCTAGATGTTTTGAAAAGCCGGTTTTGGAGTTTTCCCCTTCCGATGTTTCTTCAGGTTCTCCTTTTTTCAAAGAGGTTTTTTTTTTACAATTCCCAAAACCGGCGTCGTTTTATCTGAAACTGTGTGTCGTTTTTTTTTCAGGTATGGGAGCGGTGTATGGCATCACTAAGAGCAGCGTCGGGGTTGCGTCGATGGGTCACGCCGGAGCTGGATTGATTTTGTGCTTGGTATCCTGCACCTTCCTTGCAGTTAGGCTTTTACAGTTTTCCCCTTTCCCATTCATCAATTCTTTTATTGAATATGTTTGCACAATAGTTAACAATACCAAATAGTGGCATTGAGTGACTTATCCCAAAATTGATACAGTGGGTAATGGACACATGAATGAGAACTGAATGAGAATTTAGTTGTTTCGAATATGTTTGCACAATAGTTAACAAACCATTGAATGAAATTTTAGAATATATAGAACTCTTTGTTATTAAGGGTAAGAGTTATTTTTATACCCAGAGAATGTACATTTGAATTATGAGAACTGAATGAGAATTTTAGAAATGAATGGACAGTACACAATACTTTTAGATAAGGGGCCAAGGGGGTCTCTAAGCGGGCTTTGTTTGAGAGAGGCAGAGGGCTCCCAAACTTCTGGTCATTTATAGCTAATATAGATATAGAACATTTTTTTTACTGTATAGCTAACATAGTACTTTGATCTTGTAATAAACTCTTTTACTCTCGCAATCTCGTAATAAAGTTTTTTTATCCAAAAAAAAACAAACTTAATATTTCCATTTTTAATTTTTGTTGTCTATCATTGTTAAGGTCTTGATAATTTTTGTCCTAAAGACACTAATTAAAAAATTAAAAAGAAGAAATCTCATTAAAATTCATATGAAAACACATTTAAAAACTATAAAAGAGTTTTCTTTTACCCATTTTATTAAAAAAAAATATTTTTTGTTTTACTTCTTTAATCAATACTCTTAAGATAGACATTGATTAACAATTGTCTCATTAATATTCTAAGCGAAAGTTATATTTTTTGCTTTTACCCATTTCATATCTCCTAAATCCCTTCTAAATGGCTTCTTCTTCTCTTCTCCCTTCTCGTCACTCCCCTCAATTCACCCGTGAGTTCCTTCTTTCATTCTCTTATTATAATGTCTTTCTTTCTATCATTTCTAACATCATTATTATTGTTATTTTATACTGCAGATTCAATAGGAGCGTGAATTTGACGAGTTGAGTAGCCAAGACAGAATAAGCCACTCCAGAAGCACCCCAAACCCCCACCCTCCAACCCCCATTGTCCACAAGCACACTAAATCCAAGAAAAAGAGATCAGATTTCGAGAAAGATGGCTTTGTCTCTTGCAACAAGTGTAGACCACACTCCTGCGACAAAATCTTCATCCTTCCCTTGGATCCCATAATTATGGCTAGTGGGTATCTTGTTTATTTGCTCTCTACTATCTTTCTTCCCTTTATTTTATATGCTCTGTTGCTTCACAAATTTGTCATGAAAAAGGAGTTCTGGAGGATGGCAAAGGCAGTGCAAAATCAGGTAACTTTGATGTTTTATTATTCCAAAAAATTGATTGTGTTCCTATTATTTGTTTTCTTTGGTAGCTACATTTATATTTGATGTCAAATCCAACTGCTTTTGCTTACTGAAAAAATGTTGAAAAATTGTTCTGTGCCTTTTTGTTTTACATTTAGCAGTGTGTGTTGGGTTGAATACCTTTTCTCCCCATCAAGTGCCCCAAGTGGATTATTTTGGGGTTGTCTTCATGTGTGTGAAAATTTTCGTGTTGTTGCAGTTCAATTGCAAAAGAATTTGATGCATCAAACTGTCAGAAATGAGTGATTGTTTGCTGTTAAAGATATCTTGTCTATATAGCTTTTGGTGATTGCTTTATTTTGTTTTGGGCTGATGGTGCTAGCTTAACGTGTTTGGCGCAACATAAGAAGAATTTACATGACATGCTGTCGTTCAGTTTTTCACATGCTATTTTTATTTTTAATTTTAATGGATGTGTTGGTTCGTTGATAAATTTAACTATTGGAAACCACTTTGAATCTTTGGCAACTTGAATGATTTTCCAACAACAGTGATGAGCCTATAACATGTAAGAAGAAATCCCAACTTGGGTTTCTTCAATGAAATTTACTTGTTACGCTTGGCTTCTGAGCTTTTAAATTTCAAAAGTTATTTCATGAATTCAATTCTTTTGGAGGGTGACTTATGTGTTATATGTTAATATCATGGAGTAAATAGTGTATAATTTCAAAAAGCTGATTCCATTCTTACATTATTAATTTATTTTTTTATTTGATCATGCAGTATTTTAATGAAGTTAGACAATTGGAAGCAGAGAGATTCAAGGCGCTTCGCATCCAGTGGGCACAATATTATCTAAAAGTTAGAAATCAAACATAGGATGTTAGGCTATGTAACTTTAGGTTACTTAATTAGTTTACATATTTTGCATTACATTTTTTACAATTGTTGTTTCATTTTAACAATGAATAACCTTTGTTGATAGCTAGTTTTTTGCTAAAAAATGATATATGTTGTGTGCTATGTGGTCTAATTTTAAATTTACAGGTTAAATTTTGGTTTTTTTTTTTTGTAAAAACAGAGACATTATTTAAAAAAAATTCCTGAAAACATTAATGTTGACAGTTAACATCGGTTTTTTTTTACAAAAAAATCGATGTTAACTGCCAACATTAACACATTCGTTAACATCGATTTTTTTTTACAGAAAATCGATGTTAACAAACGTTAACATCGGTTTTTTGAAAAAACCGATGTTAACTGTCAACATTTACACATTCGTTAGCATCAGTTCTTTACAGAAAACCGATGTTAACTGTCAACATTAACACATTCGTTAACATCGGTTTTTTACAGAAAACCGATGTTAACTGTCAACATTAACACATTCGTTAACATCAGTTTTTTTTACATAAAACCGATGTTAACTAATGTTAACATTGGTTTTTTGAAAAAACCGATGTTAACTGTCAACATTAACACATTTGTTAACATCGGTTTTTTTTTACAGAAAACCGATGTTAATTTTCAACATTAATATACATTTTTGGGTGTAATTCATATTAGCAACATAGGTTATTTATATAACCGATGTTGAAAGTACCGACGTTGATAGTATTATCGTTAACATCGATTTTTTAAAAACCAATGTTAATGATAATACTATCAACGTCGGTACTTTAAACATCGGTTCAAAAACCGATGTTAAAAGTCATAAATAACCAATGTAAAAAGTATATTTTCTAATAGTGAAAAAGGGATTTTGGCTTGCATGTTGCAACTCATTTCAAATGGCACATACTATCGAATTCATGTCTATCCTAAAATTATGGAATATTCATTTCTCACCTTCACTAGTTTTTTGGTTGAATTTGGGAAGGAAGTATAAAGAATTATAGATGTGTTTCTCAAAGAACAAAATATCTCTTGAATACATAGAATTAAATTGCCTTTCGAAACCATATGAAAAACTAAAACACTAAAGCAAAAGAATTGATTGCAAATAAAATCACACTAACCTTTTGTAATATTCTTGAGTTCTTTCTTTATCTTGATTCTTTGACTTCTCTCCCGCTGAGGTGGATCGCCTATAGTGAGATCGAACCAAAGGAAACCCTTAATTTTATTTTTCACTTCATTCAAAATTACGTCAATAATCAAATAAAATCCACTAAAATTAAATACACATCAAATTATAACTATGTTTGTAAAAGAAAGAAATATCGCTTGAATGCATAGATTTCAACTACCTTTTGAAACCATATGAAAACATAAAGCACTTAAGGAAAATAATTGATTTTAGAAAAATCACACTTACCTTGAGTAATATTCTTGTCTTCTTTCTTTTTCTCATTTTCTTGGCTTTTCTTCTGTTGAGGTGGATCACCTTTAATCATATGGGGAAAGAAAACCCTTAATTTTATTTTTCAACCCTTCCAAAATTAACGAAATATAAAAAAATTGGGGCCCTAAGTTCATGACTATACAATGAGATGCATGGAAATTGACTGTAGGCCGCCCAGATTCCTCTTCCGCCATTTGATTTACGGATTTTGGTATGGACTATTTTCTTCTCAAATAGAGTTATCACAATGAGAAAAAATTTCAATATTGTCTAGTGTGCCTAATAAACTATGTTGCAAAAATATAATTTATAATCACTTTTTAAAATTAAAAGAGGGCACGTTAAAAGAAATCAAATTGAATCCCAAAAAGCCAAAGAAATAATAATTAAACACACACTTAATTTCTTCATAGTTGAAAATATATTTAAAGGAAAGTGATGAGATGATTTTAAAAGAAAGTATAAATTGTCACTTATTAAATGAATTTTGGAAGTGACAAATATTTTGGCATAAAATACAAATCACATTAAATTGTATGTTTTCATCATAACTTTTTATTCAAGTGTTATAAAAAATAACAAATGTATAAAACACAGTTGCTCGAGTGTATTGCACACTATTTGAAGGTCATCCTAGTTACATATAATGAGATGTTGATCATAATAAATATTCAAATAATTGAGAATGTATTTTGGTAAAAGATAATTAGGTGACGATCAAATACTTCTCTTAAAACTAGAGGTTGAAAATAAAAAATTAGAAGTTGTGTGTTCATTGTGATAAAGGATTTGTCTTTTCATGACCAACCGTCTTCTTTTAAGAGATGATTTAAATAATTTTTTATTATCTAAAAATACTCATTAATCATACAAATGCTTAAATTCAACCAAAACAAAACAAAAATTCATATAACTCTTGTAATATTCGAGCAACTCTTAATTACATCGTTTATTAATGCTTTCATTTTTATGCATAAATTTAGTTCCGTATAATAATCAAATTAATTGATATTAAAAATGCATGTCAATGAATTGCTATATTACCTAGAATCTCGGTAGTAATCAAGCATCCTTTAATTGTCTATCTATAACGCACATTGATTGATTTACAAAATAAATTATGGAGTGGACGTGTCATTAACCAAGATTGCTTCATTTCAGGTTTTTTGTATTTAATAGGAAAATTATGGAGAGGTCAGGTCATTAACCAAGACCACACTTTTTTTAATCCTATAAATATATAATTTTCAAGATGAAATGTAATATGAAATTAGTTTATCTTTATCATTATCTTTAGATATATGCGGGTAGTTGCGGAAATATATTTTGTAGCCTTTGATGAGTAATTGAATGGAAAAAAAAGTCAGTATGATTGCATTAATAGACATTGAATGATGGAAAAAACCCAATAAAAAATATCAAAATGTGTGCATTATTGGGCATTAACTGAGTTAAATAAAAATAAAAATTAATATTATATTTTTTATATTAATATCATATTTTAAAATTGATGCCCAAATAAATGATTTATTTTCAAATGTTACATTTTATATTTAATTAATAGACAATTAATGCTAATGGTATTGATTTTGTAGCATCATCTTTTGAAGGGAAAAATTACACAAAACTTTACTTTTATGCATCTTCTGAATCTGTAGTGCTTTATATATAAAACATTTAATTATATATTTTTTATTACTTTAATCATATTATGATATTTTTCTGTCCTTTCTAATGTTAAATTATTTTTTGTTGCTAAAGGAATATGTTCAACATTAGCATTTTTAATGGCCATTTAAAAGTGACATTCTAACCTACCAAAATGAAGCTACAAAAGTCATAAAATATATTTTATGTGAAGAAAACATAACTAATTAAAAAAATATCACTAATTCCTCCATTAGAGTTGATATTATGTCAAAAATATAAATTTAATGTACAAAATTAATTATTGACCCTAAATTGTTTATAATAATAACTAATAAAAAGAAAATAAGGAAAAATTAACTTATTATATACTCTATTAGTAACTAAACAATCATAAATTATATTTCTCTATATTCTTTTAAGAAAATAAATTCATTGATAATTGAATAGTAAGAAATAATTATAAAGAACATTTGATAGTAGTATAAATGACATGGGAAGGGTGATAAAAATGATCAGGATGAGGTTCTTAACAAGGTAAAGATGTACTGGATTCACTCACAGGTCCCTCTAAGAAAAAAGCTCTGATACCAATTCTATGTTTTATAGCAAAAAAAAAAGTACAATAAACAAAGAAGAAGAGAGACACTACGTATGTGGAGGAAACAAAATGATTTTATTCTGAATCGAATTGTTCTGAGCAGCAATACAATAAATAGCAAAACATAAACTAATCACATAACAAGATTTCAGCAAAACTGAAAATTAAAATTGACTTGCTCCTAAAGTATAGAAACCACTTATTGACTAGGCTAATGCATAACTGAAACAAAGAAAAACAAACAAAATATGCAGTTACAAAAGTAATTTAAACAAATTTAAACATTATCACCATCAAACAAAGACGATGCTAGTGCTGTGTAAGGAGTTTCATAATCCATCTATTTGATGAATTGAAGCAAAGTTTATAGGCTTTGTTTTTTTTTTGTGTGTGTGTAGGTTGTACTGGGCAGCAAGAATGGACGTTCATCTGGAGGCAAATGATATCTGGGAAGCTGATGAGGAAGACTACGAAGTTCTTCCTTTACTAGGCAATCCTACTATGGCTCAGATTAAAAATCAAAAGGAGAGCAAAGCTAGAAAGTCAAAGGCAAATGCTACCTTGTTTGCTGCTGTTTCATAGGACATTTTCAGTAGAATCATAACAATCAAATCAACATTTGATGTCTGGAATTTCCTCAAGGATGAATATGAAGGAGATGAAAGGATCAAGGGAATGCAAGCCATGAATCTGATTAGAAAATTTGAGATGCAAAAAATGAAGGAGTCTGAAACAATCAAGGAATATGCAAACAAACTTCTTAGCATTGCTAACCAGGTGAGGTTGTTAGGTTTTGAATTTTCTAATTCAAGAATAGTTCAGAAAATATTGTTGACTGCCCCTAAAAAATTTGAAGCTTCTATTGCTTCATTGGAAAATACTAAGGATCCGTCAAAGATTACATTGGCAGAACTTGTAAGTGCTATGCAGTCCCAAGAGCTGCGGAGGTTGATGAGACAAGACAGTGCGATTGAAGGTGCTTTACCAGCCAAGCACCATCATGTTGAATCAAGTAGAAAGAAATATGGCAGGAAGAATCAGCCAGCAAGCAACAAAAATGGTGCAAACAACCAAAATAAAGGTAAGGGTAAAAAGAAAAATTATCCACCTTGTCGGCATTACGGAAAATTGGGTCACCCACCTTACAAATGTTGGAAACGACCAGACGCAAAGTGCAGCATGTGCAATCAGCTTAGACACGAAGCTATAATTTGTAGAAGCAAATTTCAGCAGCATGAAGCCAATGCCCAAGTTGTTGAGCAGGAGGAAGAAGATTATATTTTTGCTACAACATGTTATTCAATGAGAAGTAGTTCTGAATGTTGGTTGATTGATAGTGGTTGTATGAACCACATGACATATGATAAGACTCTATTCAAGGATTTGAAGCCAACTAATGTCTCAAAGGTCAGAATTGGGAATGGTGGCTATATTTCTGCAAAAGGAAAAAGAACCATTGCAATTTCAACATGTTCAGGTACCAAAATAAATATTAGATGTTCTTTATGTACCTGACATTGACCAAAACTTGCTAAGTGTAAGTCAGTTGATTAAAAAGGGATTTAAAGTGTCCTTTGAACATCAACACTGCCTTATCTATGACATTGTTAGTCGGGAAGTTCTAAGGGTTAAAATGAGAGGTAAAAACTTCTCATTTGATCCAACAGAGGAGGAGCATGCAACCTATTTCACTCAAGTCACACCCACGAAACTCTAGCACAAGAGACTTGGTCATTGCCATCTTGAAAGGATGCTAAACATGAAAAAAGGGACATGTCAAAAGACCAATCAATACTTTCCTATAGTTTGCCAAACTGTAATGCTAGTCAATTTGGTAAACAAAATAAAAAATCATTCCCTAGATCAGCTTGGAGAGCCTCTCAAAAGTTGTAGTTAATTCACACTAATGTGGCAGGACCTCAAAGAACACCATCATTACAAGGTAGTCTCTACTTTATTCTTTTCATAGATGACTTTACAAGAATGTGTTGGATTTTTTTTCTTGAAATTCAAGCATGAAGTGGCTGAAGTATTTGTGAAGTTCAAGAAAATGGTGGAAACTCAAAGTGGCTGCAAGATTCAATGTCTAAGATCTGACAATAGGAAAGAGTATACATCAACAAAATTTAATCAATTTTGTGAAGAAGCTGAAATTAAACATCAACTCACAGCCCCTTACACTCCAGAGCAAAATGGGATTAGTGAAAGCAGAAACAGATCGGTGATGGAGATGGCTAGATGCATGTTGCATGAGAAGGAGTTGCCTAAAACATTTTGGGTGGAGGTAGCTAACATAATAGTTTTTCTGTAAAATCGGCTTCCAACCAAAGTCTTGAAGGATAAAACTCCATTTGAAGCTTGGTATGGCTATAAGCCTTCACTAACTTTTCTTAACGAGTTTGGTTGTGTTTGTTTTGCACATGTCCACAAGTTAAGCCTGCAAAACTTGACAAAAAGGAAATTTCGAGCATCTTTGTGGGTTACATTTCAGTTTCAAAAGCCTACAAAGTATATCATCCTCAAACAGGAAAAATGATTGATCTTGGTCTCATGACTTATTTTCTTGGAATTGAGATCAAGCAAAGTCAGAACAAAGTGTTAATCTGTCAAAGGAAATATGCAAAAGAAATTTTGAAAAAGTTTCAAATGGAGGAATGCAAATCTATTAGCACACCAATGAACCAAAAAGAGAAGTTCAACAAGGAAGATGGTGCTAATAAAATTGATGAAGGATATTATAGGAGCTTGATTGGATGTCTAAAGTATCTCACTGCAAAAAGGCCAAACATTCTATTTGTTGTAAGTCTATTGTCTCGTTTTATGCATTGTGCAAGTGAAATACATTTAAAAGCAGCAAAGAGAATATTGAGGTATGTTAAGGTCACTATTGATTATGGTGTCAGATTTGAGAAGTGTTAAGAATTCAAGTTGTATGGATTCTCTTATAGTTATTGGGCTAGATCCGTTGATAACATCAAGAGCACTTCAGGATACTGTTTCAGCCTAGGCTCAGGAGTTTTCTCATGGTGCACAAAGAAGCAAGCGATTGTAGCACAATCCACTGCTGAGACTGAATTCATAGCAGCAACAACAATGGTAAATCTAGTTTTATGGTTGAAGAAGATTCAATGTGATTTATTTTTGCAGCAGAAAAACAAAACTAGAATTTTTGTTGACAACCAAGTAGTCATTGCTATTGCAAACAATCCAGTGTGTCATGGGAAGACTAAACATTTTAACACCAAGCTCTATTTTTTGAGAGAGATGTAGCAAAGTGGAGAAGTGAACCTAATTTATTGCAAGTCTGAAGATCAACTGGTTGACATGTTTACAAAGCCACTGCCTATCAACAAATTGGAACTCTTAAGACAAAGAATTGGAGTTTTCAGTTCCTAAAGCAAGAAGTGTTTAAATTTGTTTGTTGTAACTGCATATTTTGTTTGTTTTTCTATATTTCAGTTATATATGGATTAGCCCAGTCAATATGTGGTTGCTATACTTTAGGAGCAAGTCAATTTTAATTTTCTGTTTTGCTAAAATCTTGTTATGTGATTAGGTTCTATTTTTCTATTTATTGTATTGCTGCTATGAATAATTCGATTCAGAATAAAAATATTCTATTTCCTTCACATACATATTCTTTGAGCTATTCTCCTGTATCCTTTATGCTTATGGCATTTTTGCTCTATGATTTGCTCAAATATATGTGTACAGAAGCAAAATCCCAGCTGCTCAGTTATGGTGGACAATTGGTATGGCGAATTTCTTGAAAGCATTGAACCTTCCATGGTGAAGCAAATGCCTTAATTTCTGTGAAGCTGTTCAGAGAAGCTCTCCAGTAGGTTCATAAACCAAACCAGTTGCAGGCGCCAGTCAAGGATATTTGTTATGTTTCGCAAGTTTTGAACCTTTTAGGATGTTTGTTAGTTGTTACTTTGCCCTCTTAACTGATATTAATAACTCTTCTCATGTCAATCTAAGGTGAGATCTTTGCTGATATGAAACCTTCATTGACGGGAATACAACTAAGCTTTCGTGTAATGGACCTCTTAGAGAGCCATTTGCTGTATTTTGCCACGTATGGTCATTTCATTTGTATCATGCAATACTTCCTATGCGTTGGTACAAATAGAATAATACACTACAGGAATTGTTTGTGCATATAAATTAGAAAATTAGATCACGCTGTTCTAACTGTAAAAGGGTATACCAACTAAAACATAATTTTGGAAAATTGTCTTTTTCTGTAGGACTACCACATCTCAGATTTGAACTGAAGACATTGAGTCTGAAGTTCTCATTTCAAACCATTAGGTCATTTGGGATGCAGAAGGCATAAATATTTTCTTGTACACTTAATAGCTGTTTTTCTTTCATTTTTTAAATAAAAATAAAACTAAAACAAGACTGGTATGTTCTTCGGTTAATTACATATTTAATTTCTCAATTAGGTATTTAAGTTATCCCTTTCTTGTAAACTTTTTTTTTTTTTGAGAAATTAATGTTTCTGATTTATTTTAAAGTGAATAAATTTCTTAGTAGTATTTTTTCCCCTTTCTGAATAATGTAGTTAGCTTTAACCAACGCATATTCTCAACAGAATAAGTATAACAAAATCTCTTGAAATCAACAATCACCAAGAATTGAACCAAATCCAGCGTCGTCCCAGCACAAACTCAATATTGCAGATAGATCACAGAAAATAGTCGCACGTTCACTCAATATCGCTATTTTTATTTCTCATATATTTTTAAAATATCATATAACTAATATCTATTCAAAAAATATATTCAATTAAAGATATCTTTAATGTTTATTTGAGTTATGATGAGTAAATATTCTAGTATTAGTTAATAACATACAAATAAAATATTTTCTGGATTAAGCATGTGGAAGTCCTAAAGAACGTGGGATTATTTTTCATGAATAGATATAAGTGATACATCACAGATTGCAGAAAAAACCAAAGAAACACCCGGATAGAAAATAATCCCACGTTCACTTAATTGAGGATCCTCCTAAGGAAAATTCAACTCCGAGTTATCAAATTTCAACAAATCCAATCGCAGAACCACAAATCCATATCAGAACAAGTTACCAAGGCATTGGAAACCAACAACAGTCCCTTTTTGTTTCATGATGTACTTATGAATTCGAGTTACATGGGAACAAAGAATATATCAAGCTTCAACAACCTTGATGGAGGTGCAGACACAATCTATAGAATTTGGAGTGTCTGTCACTTATATTTTCACCATACTGGCTACTAGTTGATGTCACCCCCTCAGGTCAAGAGTTCGACATCTCAATTTTGAATTTCACAGGATTAGACAGCATCTGGCAAGAGATCCGATAACGACCAATACACAGCATGGGGTCTGATAATGGCCTGACAGCATGTGGCCCTATAGGCCAACAATAACCATTATTTTGAAGCCATATTAGAATTACTGTTTAGGTCTTAGATGATCAAAAATATCTCTAGCCATCAGCCTCATGCCAACTCCAATACACACCAACATAAAAAGATACTATAAAAAAGAAATCCATAAGTTGAGTATCATATCAGAATTATACAATTATTCAAAGAGAACTAGTTCTAGTTTGATCAAATGAAAGACTCAGAAAAAGATAGTTTCTCAAAACAGTAATAAAGAGGTTCAAAGTTTCTCTGCAACATCATATAGATTTTTATGTTTCCATGGAAGTGCCAAGTCAGTCTAATTAAGGTTCAGCATAAAGCATAAAGTCTCTGCATTCTTGACAATTGCAATCCTCAAAGCGGCACTTGATGCGCCCTTCACAGTAACAAGCTGAGCAGCCTTGGCAAGTTGAAGAACGAGAACAGCCCCTGCTTGCTCTCAGACTTGGTCTCTCTTCATCATCATCGCAGGTTATACTGAAAAATGAAAATTATCACCTCATTGATTAGAATTGATATTCGAGCTGATCTCTCAACTAGAATATAGCTTCTTACAGTATTCAAGTTTACTATATGCTATATATGCTAATGTGAGTCACTTTCCATCTATACACAGGTTGGCTTGGCCCCAAGCTAACATGCAAGAGTCACAATATTTGGACACTAAAATAGTACATACAGCTTTGTTTCTCTTTATCATCCTATCATATCACATCATACCATTAGTCACATCAGTCATTTATCTCTCCATACCTGATTGCATGGGTGATCATCCGGCAAAGTTGTTTATAACAAATGATCATGAGTTTGAGTTATTGGTGCGTTGATGTTGTAACTACTTGGAAAAATAACTTTGTCACCATAAGTAATGATCCTACCTTACTAAAGCATGATTGTCTCTACTGAAAGAGATTTGGGATTTTAACTAAAGTATCACTTACCTCTCTCTTAGAGACACACTGTGGGGGTCCATGTATGTTTTTCGAACGCATAATGTGCTTTGCAAAATCAAGTATCAACTATTAGTAAAGACATTTTAAAATTGAAGGAATTAAAATGTCCAACCCCTACAATTTCTAGTTCTAACTTGTAGGTGTCGTATGTTAACAGCATATTTGTTTTACTAAAATAAAAATTTGATTCCTTATCAATATTATAGGTGTTATTTTACAAGATAATAAGCTAACGGAAGGGACCAATTTGATCAGAAAGAGTAATTTTAAGGGATTAAAGTAAAAAAATAAATAAACAAGCATCTATAAGACAAAACTGAAACCTAAATTAGAAAGTTGACAGGATAATATAAATCGTGCATGAACTTGAATATCATATACCTTGAGTTGTGATTTGGGAGCAACTTACTTTTGGTAAGGCCAAAGAGAACAAGTCCAGGATTTGTTGTTCAAAGCTTCATGGTAGTTCTTAATATCTGGTCTGTTCTTGAGACGGAACCTGCGCTCCTTCCTGCAACTCGTGCAATGTAGGAACTCATCCCTGTGAAAGTTTCGTTTCCTCATTGCAGAGTCTTTCCAGTTAGCCACATTTGCCTGGTGAGGGGTGAGAATCCTCAAAGAACACAATCATGGAGAGGGGTGAGAAGCCTTAAGTGTAAATAAATCCCGAACAAATAGATTATGATTATTGTTAATTAAAAACATATAAGTCTTGTAATATGCATGCATATTTAAGGAGAAGGAAAGAAAGTTTCTCTCAAAAAGAAAAGAGAAGGAAAGGACGTAGATAAAAGTCTATGCTATTCATTTTAATAATTCGTCCAAATTACAAAACAAAAGCTATTATTTAACTTATTCTACATATGAAAGAGAATCATGAAAGGCTAAAAAAACAGCTTTTATTGTACAATTATATTAAAACAAAACAAACTACTTGCTTCAAACATGAGAGATCAATTATAGCATGAGAAAGAAAAAAAGTTTCAGAAATGGAAGTGGAAAACTTACCCAAGGGACAACCAGGGCAGCACTCACAAGTGATAAAATATTCACCATTGTTATTGATTTTTAGCCTCCCAACATAATCTCCATATACTTTGTTTGTAGTGCCACAAAGAACCTCAATATAGTCTTCACCTCTGTTGAAACCGAGGATCATTTTGAGCTCTTCTTCATCAAACAATATCTTACCATCATCTCCAAAGGCTATTCCGAATCTAACTCATTGGAACAATCAATTCCGTCTTATTTTTAATTAAAAATATATTAATTCATTCCAAAGGCTATTTCAACCAGTGGCTCGAATGTGATTCCTTTTTAACAGTCCAAGCATTTGGGGATCCTAGCATTGTGCCATGGAGCTTGCTTAATCGTTGGATGAATTGCTTAGCTTTCATCAAAACATTGAATTTCTAGGTCTATCATATCTTTAGAGAAGGTAATAACTATGCAGATGGTCTAGCCAACCATGTTCTCCAGGAAGTGGGGTTTATTTGGACAGATGTTTTCCTGCTTTTAATTAAGGATTTCTTCTTTAGGGAAAAGTCTGGTTTACCTAGCCATAGATTTCATTTTACGTGAGTTTGATTTGGTCTCCTCAATTTTTTCTTATAATTTTTATTTTTTACATCAATGCTACTACTAGGTGGCCTTCATAGAATCATTAATTAGTGTCATTGGTGTCAACCTAGTTCGCATAAATGGCTCTAAGGTGATGTCCTATCTAGTTCCATAACCAAGGGTGCCCAAGTGTTGAGGTGATGCTTACATAACAACAACTTTCAATTACACAAATAAAATAAAAAATGAATCTACATTTCCATATGGAAATTTTCCTCTGAAATCAAAATAAATCATCTAAATGGAAAAATACACCCCATTTGAAATCTAAAACAATTAATAATCAATGTTCTAGTTTAATGGAATGATGATCTTGAAACCAAAGTCATTTGATGTTAAATAGAAAAGTATTAATGAAAACAAGATACATCATCATTGAAACTTAGCTATATAAAATGGATATTTACAAGAAAATAATCTATCAATATAAACTTAGATAATCCATAAAATCAACTAAAATGATATACACTTCAAATTATAACTATGTAAAAGAAGAATTTGTTTTTTTACTTAAATGCATAGAATTCATATATCTATTGAAACCATATGAAAACATACGACACTTAAGGAAAAGAATTGATTTAGAAAAGAAATCACACTAACCTTGAGTAAAATTGTTGAATTCTTTCTTTATCTCCATTCTTTGATTTCTCTTCTGTTGAGGTGGATCCCCTGTAATGTAATCATAAGGTGAAAGGAAACCCTTAATTTAATTTTACATCTCTTTCAAAATTAACAAAATGTAGGAAGAAATTAGAACCCTATGTTCATGACTAATGAATTGCGTAAAAATTGAGTGTAGGCATACCGGATTTCTCTTCAGCCATTTATTTTAGGGATTTAGGGTATGGACTGTTATCTCCTCAAACAAAGATTTCACAATGATAAAAATTTTCAATGCTATCTAATGTGCCTAATAAATTATGTTACAAAAATATAATTTTTAATTGTTACTAAAATAAAAAGTTGAGGGTTTAGGGTATGTACTTTGTTCATTCTTGTTCAATTTGTGGAGGGTTTCATTGGGTTTTATGTTTAAATTTTGTTTGGTTTATTTTTTATCTCCTTTTTGTTAATTTTGTAGAAGCAAGCTTCATGATGATGAATCAAGTTGATTTAAGAAGTTTCGATAATGACATAGATGTTGAAAAAAAGCCCAAAGAATGATTTTAAGATTAAATCTAGAACAAATTCAAGAATCAAGAGAAGTTTGATTTCAAGATTCAAGAAAAGATGAATTCAAGTTCCAAGAGAAGAAATCAAGAAGACTTCACAAGGGAAGTATTGAAAAGATTTTTCAAAAAACAAACATAGCACAATTTTGTTTTTCAAAAGAGTTTTCACAAAATTTTCTAAGTTACCAGAGTTTTTACTCTCTGGTAATCGATTACCAGTAACAAAGATTGTTTTCAAAAAGCTTTCAACTGAATTTACAACGTTCCAATTGATTTCAAAATAGTGTAATCGATTACAAGATATTGGTAATCGATTACCAGTGTGTTTGAACGTTGAAATTCAAATTCAATTGTGAAGAGTCAGATCCTTTCACAAAAATGTTTTGTGTAATCGATTACAATGATTTGGTAATCGATTACCAGTGACTGTTTTCGAAAAATTCATTTCCTAAAGTCACAATTCTTCAAGTGACTTGTTTCTGAAGATTCTTTCAAAAGTCACAACTTTTCTAAGTGACTAGTTTTAAAAAGAAATTGCCAAGAGTCACAAACTTTGACTTGAGTCATCAAAGGATTATAAATATGTGACCATGACATGAATTAAAAAAGATCTATCATCTCTTTCAATCATTCTATGTTTCAATCTATCTTTCAACATCTTCTTTCTTTTCTTTTAGAACTTTCTGGTTTCATTTCTCTTCATCTTTCTAAAAGTTTTTGTTCAAAACTTTCTCTTCCAAGAAAAGTTCTTTGTTCAAAAACTTATACTATTCATCTTTTCATTCTCTTCTCCCTTTGCCAAAAAGAATTCGCCAAGGACTAACCGCCTGAATTCTTTTTGTGTCTCTCTTCTCCCTTTTCCAAAAGAACGAAGGACTAACCGCATGAATTCTTTTGTTTCTCCCTTCACCCTTGTCAAAGATTTCAAAATGACACATTCTGAGAATTCTTTTGATTCTTCCCTTTCTCATAATTAAACAAAAGTTTTCAAAGGACTAACCCCCTGAGAATTCTTTTATTTCCCCCTTCACAAAGTTTCAAAGGAGTAACCGCCTGAGAACTTTGTCTTAACACATTGGAGGGTACATCCGTTGTGGTACAAGTAGAGGGTACATCTACTTGGATTGTTGTGACTGAGAACAAGAGAGGATACATCTCTTGTGGATCAGTTCTAGTGGAGGGTACATCCAGTAGGTTGTTCAAAGAGAACAAGGGAGGGTACATCCCTTATGGATCTTTGCTTGTAAAAGAATTTACAAGGTTGAAAAGAAATCTCATGGATCGCAGGTCGCTTGGGGACTGGATGTAGGCACGGGTTGTGGCCGAACTAGTATAAAACTCTTGTGTGTTTGTCTTCTTCTTTCCTACTCTTTTAATTTCCGCTGTGCACTTTATTTATCGCTTTTACTTTTGGTTAAGTTTCTTTTCTATTCTTTACTTTCTTAACAACATAGTAAAAGCCTAAGAAGGTTAGATTTTTAATTAGTAAAGGTTCACTAATAATTAATTCAACCTTCCTTCTTAATTATTCCTAGGCCACTTGATCCAACAAAATGTATCAGAGCCAGGTTCTTGTAAAAAGTTTAACAACTTCAAGATTCATGGCCTCTTTAGATTCTTTGTTTTTTAAAAGTAATTTCAGGAATAGGTCATTTCAAGATCATGATGAAGACCAAGTCAACTTGTGTCTCATGACAAAATCTCATGAGAACAACAAAGAAGAATCTGTAAGGAAGAAGTGGCACATTGATAGTGGATGTTCCAAGCATATGACGGGAGATGTATCCAAGTTTACAACTATTTTCCCCAAGAAAAGTGGACATGTTACATACGGCGACAACAACAAAGGCAAAATTATTGGAGTCGGTAAAATAGGTATGAATTCCTCTACTCCTATTGAAAATGTGTTACTCGTAGAAGGTTTAACGCATAGCCTATTAAGTGTTAGTCAATTATGTGATAAAAGATATAAAGTATCTTTTGATTCTGAAAAATGTGTTATCAAGCATGAGCATGACAAAGATATTGAACATATACGTTTCAGAGAAAATAATGTTTACATGATTGATTTAAAACAAAAATCTGAAAATGATATATGCTTTTTAAGTAAAGATTATGATCCATGGTTATGGCATAAGAGAATTGCTCATATTAACATGGATCATCTAAATAGATTAATTTCAAAAGATCTAGTTATTGGTTTACCAAAATTAAAATTTGAAGAAGATAAGTTATGTGATGCATGCCAAAAAGGTAAACAAACAAAAGTATCTTTTAAATCTAAAAATATTGTTTCTACCACTCAACCATTACAGTTATTGCACATGGATTTGTTTGGACCATCTAGGGTCACGAGTTTTGGTGGAAGTTACTATGCATTAGTAATTGTTGATGACTATTCTAGATATACTTGGACTTTATTTCTTACTCATAAAAATGATGCATTTCATGCATTTAGAAGACTTGCCAAAGTCATCCAAAACAAAAAAGAATCTCAAAATTATCTCCATCAGAAGTGATCATGGAGGTGAATTTGAAAACAATGATTTTGAAATGTTTTGTGATGAATATGGCATAGAACACAACTTTTTTGCACCTAGGACACCCCAACAAAATGGAGTAGTAGAAAGAAAAATAGAGCCCTAGAAGAAATTGCTAGAACTCTTTTAAATGACACACCACTTCCAAAATATTTTTGGGCAGAAACGGTTAACACCGCATGTTATATTATGAATAGAGCCTTAATAAGACCCATTCTTAAGAAAACCCCATATGAACTTTTTAATAATAGAAAACCAAACATTGCACATTTACATGTTTTTGGATGTAAATGTTTTGTTCTAAAAAATGGTAAAAAAAGCCTAGGAAAGTTTGATGCTAAGGCAGATGAGGGTATCTTCCTTGGGTATTCCTTACATAGCAAAGCATTTAGGATATACAACAGAAGAACCATGACAATTGAGGAATCAATACATGTTACTTTTGATGAAACTAATATTACCTCCCCGAGAAAGGAGTTTCTTGATGATATTGCAGATTCTTTGGAAGATACACAAAATGAAGAAAGAAATCTAAATAGAAAGAGAGACGATGAAAACAAGGATGATCAAGTTGACACAACACAAGAAAATGATAATCTTCCCAAAGAATGTAAAACTTCAAGAAATCATCCTCTTGACAACATCATCGGAGATATCTCAAAAAGATATTGCAAGGAACTCATCAAGAGATTTGGAATGGAAAACTCAAAACACTTGGCTACTCCTATGAGCACCAGTTGTTATCTTGACAAAGATGAAGCCGGTCAACCTGTTGATGCAAAGCAATACAGAGTTATGATTGAATCTCTACTTTACTTATCTGCAAGTAGGCCAGATATTATGTTTAATGTATGCATATGTGCAAGATTTCAATCAAATCCAAAGTTTTCACATTTAATGGCAGTAAAAAGAATCATAAGATATCTATTAGGAATAGTTAACTTAGGATTATGGTACCCTAAGAATTCTTTATTTAATTTAGTAGGATACTCAGATTCAAATTTTGCTGGATCAAAAACAGATAGGAAAAGTACTAGTGGAACATGTCTATTCATAGGGTCTGCTTTTGTTTCTTAGAATAGCAAGAAGCAAAATAGTGTAGCATTATCCACAACAGAAGCATAATATATTTCTACTGGTAGTTGTTGTGCACAAATTCTGTGGATAAAACAACAACTATCTGATTATGGAATAATATTAGAACATATTCCCATAAAATGTGATAACACAAGTGCCATAAACATATCTAAAAATCCAGTTCTTCACTCTAGAACCATGGCATGAATTAAAAAAGATTTATCATCTCTTTCAATCATTCTATGTTTCAATCTATCTTTCAACATCTTCTTTCTTTTCTTTCAGAACTTTCTGGTTTCTCTTCATCTTTCTAAAAGTTTTTGTTCAAAACTTTCTCTTCCAAGAAAAGTTCTTTGTTCAAAAACTTATGCTATTCATCTTTTCATTCTCATCTCCCTTTGCCAAAAAGAATTCGTCAAGGACTAACCGCCTGAATTCTTTTTGTATCTCTCTTCAACCTTTTCCAAAATAACGAAGGACTAACCGCCTGAATTCTTTTGTGTCTCCCTTCTCCCTTGTCAAAGAATTCAAAATGACACAGTCTAAGAATTCTTTTGATTCTCCCCTTTCCCATAAACAAAAGTTTTCAAAGGACTAACCGCCTGAGAATTCTTTTGTTTCCTCTTTCACAAAGTTTCAAAGGACTAACCGTCTGAGAACTTTGTCTTAACACATTGGAGGGTACATCCTTTGTGGTACAGGTAGAGGGTACATCTACTTAGGTTGTTGTGACTGAGAACAAGAGAGGATACATCTCTTGTGGTCTGTTCTAATGGAGGATACATCCACTAGGTTGTTCAAAGAGAACAAGGGAGGGTATATCCCTTGTGGATCTTTGCTTGTAAAGGAGTTTACAAGGTTGAAAAGAAATCTCAAGGACTGCAGGTCGGTTGGGGACTGGATGTAGGCACGGGTTGTTGCCGAACCAGTATAAAACACTTGTGTGTTTGTCTTCTTCTTCCCTACTCTTTTAATTTCCGCTGCGCACTTTATTTATCGCTTTTACTTTTGGTTAAGTTTCTTTTCTATTCTTTACTTTCTTAACAACATAGTAAAAGCCTAAGAAGGGTAGATTTTTAATTAGTAAAGGTTCACTAATAATTAATTCAGCCTCTCTTCTTAATTATTCCGAGGTCACTTGATCCAACAAATTTATTCTATGATTCTATGGTTGTACTTTGGTAATTTAGAACCTTTGAATAATACATAGGGAACAAAAATGGATTTGGGCTTGCATATTGCAACTCATTTAAAATGGCGCATACTAACGAATTCATGGCTATCCTGAAGTTATGGATTATTCATGCCTCACCTTCACTAGTTTTTTGGTTGAATTTGGGAAGGAAGTACATAGAATTATAGATGTGTTTCTAAAAGAACAAAATATCTCTTGAATACATAGAATTGAATTGCCTTTTGAAACCATATGAAAACCTAAAACACTTAAGCAAAAGAATTGATTTCAAAGAAAATCACACTTACCTTTTGTAATATTCTTGAGTTCTTTGTTTATCTCGATTCTTTGACTTCTCTCTCGGTGAGGTGGATCGCCTGTAGTGAGATCGAAAGAAAGGAAATCCTTAATTTTATTTTTCACTTCTTTCAAAATTACTTCAATAATTTAAATAAAAAATTAGAAGTTGCGTTGATTATGATAAAGGATTTGTCTCTTCATGACCAACTGTCTTCTTTTAAGAGATAATTTAGATAATTTCTTTATCATCTAAAAATACTCATTAATCATACAAATGGATAAATTCAACAAAAACAAAAACAAAAATTCATATAACTCTTGCAATATTTAAGCAACTCTTAATTACATCATTAATTAATGATTTTATTTTTATGCAAAAATTATGTTCCATTTAATAATCATATTAATTGATATTAAAAATGAATGTCAATCAATTTTTATATTACCTGGAATCCCCGTAGTAATCAAGCATCCTTTAATTGTCTATCTATAACGCAAGTTGATTGATTTACAAAATAAATTAGGGAGGGGTCGTGTTATTAACCAACACTGCTTAGTTTGAAGTTTTTTTTGTATTTAATAGGAAAATTTGAACCAAATTTTGAAGAAAAAAATAGAATGCAAAATTAAATAGAACTAAAATAGAAAATTATATTTAATAAGCCCACACTTTTTTTAATCCTATAATTTTGTAATTTTCAAGATGAAATGTAATATGAAATTAGTTTATCTTTATCATTATCTTTAGACATACAAAACAAAGTATAAGCGGGTAGTTGCTAAAATATATTTTGTAGCCTTTGATGAGTAATTGAATGGACGAAAGTCAATATGGTTGCATTAATAGACATTGATTGATGGAAAAAACTGAATAAAAAAATATCAAAATGTGTGCATTATTGGGCATTAACTGAGTTAAATAAAAATAAAAATTAATATTATATTTTTTATATTATTATCATATTTTAAAACTGATGCCAAAATATATGATTTATTTTCAAATATTACATTTTATATTTAATTAATAGACAATTAATGCTAACGGTATTGATTTTGTAGCAACATCTTTTGAAGGGAAAAATTACACAAAACTTTACTTTTATGCGTCTTCTGAATCTGTAATGCTTTTTATATAAAAAGTTTAATTATATACTTTTTTATTACTTTAATCATATCATGACATTTTTCTGTCTTTTCTAATGTTAAATTATTTTCTGTTGCTAAAGGAATATGTTCAACATAAGCATTTTTAATAGCCATTTAAAAGTGACCTTCCAACCTACCAAAATGAAGCTATAAAAGTCAAATAAAATATATTTTATGTGAAGAAAACATAACTGATTAAAACAATATCACTAAATCCTCCATTAGAGTTGATATTATGTCAAAAATATAAATTTAGTGTACAAAATTAATTATTAACGCTAAATTGTTTATAATAGTAACTTATAAAAAGAAAATAAGGAAAAATTAACTTATTTATACTCTATTAGTAACTAAACAATCATAAATTATATTTATCTATATTCTTTTAGGAAAATAAATTCATTGATAATTGAATAGTAAGAAATAATTATAAAGAACATTTAATTAATTGTTATGATCTTAATAATTTGTTATTATGAGTAGTTTAGATATGCATAGTTCTAAAGTAATGGTTGCACCTTAGAGGAGACCAATCCTAAAAAATTACAATACATATCAACATAGATTTACTTTCTGCTTCATCTCCTTTTCCAGACCCATTTTTTTCATATCTTTGTCTTCCTTTTTACATATGACTTGGGGTAAATTAAATTACACTTGGACACTCTGAGATTTTAGAGAATTACACAAAACTGTATTTTTTTCCCTATTGCAATCTTTTAATTGAAAAGTATTAGACTAAGACTTATTATCTTATGCATATTAACTCCCTAATTATTTGAAAACATTACATGCCTCCTTCTAATTCATGCTGCTATAAACATTAAGAAGGAAGTAAGAGTTTATGCAATCTCAAAAAATTTTAAGAAATGTGAATATAATTTACTATATCACTTGTTATGTATGTGACTTTCTTTATATCCCTCTTATCCTTTCACTCATATGTAAACAACTAGGTTTATGATCTAGGAAGCATATACAAGGGTCATGAATGTTGCTTACAAGTGTTGGACATGTGTTAGGGACGCAATAAGCTGGTTTTCGAGGAATTAGTACCTCCAAAAATTCAATAAGGAAGAAGAAGAACAGAGAGGGAAAGAGTGAGGTAATTGGAAATTTTATTCATGCCTTGCTTGTTATTTACATTAGTATTTATAAACTTCCTAGTAACAGAAAGATCCTAGGAATATTTGGCCATAACATAATTTCTCCACATTGTCCCCTAGGAGTAGACAATATCAAGCAAGGAAATTCTAGAAGGTAGCCTCAACTGGTCTCACCCTTCTTCCTCAAACGTAGTCGTTGAGGTAAGAAGGTTTTGTAATTCTTCTTTTGGACTTAGCTTCTTCATGCACCCCCTCTTTTGCTTTTGTGACCCCTGCCCTTGCGTCTGTTTGTAAGCTTGTATCATCCCTCTACCCTTGTAAGACCACCTTGTCCTCAAGGTGGTAGTTTTCACACAGCTGATTCCAGTCCTCCCACGAGGTATCATCAGGGATCCTCGGTGGATGCTCTACAATAATCCAAGATAGCTAATGGAAACACAACGGGTTGGTCATTGAGTAACTCCTTGTGCCAGGCAATTCCCGCCATATTTTCCAGTGAACCGCGAAAAGGCTTCAGCTTGGAACAATGGAATACGGGGTGTATTTTAACTTCCTCTGGCAATTGTAACTTATATGCAACGGGCCCAATGCTTTCTATGACTTGGAAAGGTCCATAGAACCACTTGGCAAGCTTGCCTGAAACTTCCTGGGATCCCTTTGTCGTTGTCTTCCGGCGAGGGTGAAGCTTAAGGAGAACCCAATCTCCTATCTGGTAGTTCACTTCGCGATGTTTCCCATCAACTTGGCTTTTCATAGCAGCTTAAGCCTTGAGAAGCTTATTTCGAATAGCTTGGAAAGTGTTATCCCTATCAGTCAACATCTCTTCAATGGCCTCAATGTTCGAAGACCCTGTAATATATTCTGGAAAGTTAAAGGGTTTTTGGCAAAAGGCGACTTCATAAGGAGTGGCTCCAGTTCCCGTGTTCCATGAAGTATTGTGGGACCATTCGACCCACGGGAGGAGCTTCCCCCACAAGCTTGGCCGGCGATGGACGAAAGCTTGCATATATTGTTCAATTATGTGATTCAAAACCTCCGCCTATCCATTAGTTTGTGGGTGATACGAGGAGCTCATCCGCAAAAATGTCCCACTCGAACGGAAGAGTTCTTGTCAGAATCTGCTAATGAAAAGGGCGTCTTTGTCAGAGACCACACTCTGAGGAATCCCATGGATTTTGACGAAAATGTTGATGAATAAAGAGGCAGTCATGTGAGTTGTGTGCATCGCGGGTAATATGCCAAGGTAGATCCACTATTAGAAAATACACCTTCTACATCGGTTATTTAGGACTTTCTACATCAGTTTTTAACCAATGTTGAAAGTATTATCGTTAACATCGGTTTTACAAAGTCGATGTTAACGTAAACTTGACAACATCAGTTATTTGAATAATCGATGTTATATAATAAGAATTACACTAAAAAAACTGTATGCATGTTGATAGTTGACATCGGTTTTTATTAAAAACCGATGTTAACGTATATATTAACATCGGTTTTGTATAAAAACCGATGTTAACTTATATATTACATCAGTTTTCTATTAAAACTGATGTTAACTGTTTATAGGTTAACATCAGTTTTTAAACAAAAACTGATGTTAATCTATATGTTAACATCAGTTTTTATCAATAACCGATGTTAACATTTTTAATATTAACATTGGTTTTCCTAAAAAAACCGATGTTAACTTACACAAACAACATCAGTTTTTTGAGGAACCGATGTTAAGTTGTATGTTAACATTGGTTTTTTCTAAAAATTGATGTTGTTTGTGTAACTTAACATCGATTTTCCTAGAAAACCGATGTTGTTTTTAGGTTTTTTTAAATACACTATCTGTTTTTACAAAAATCCCAAAGTTTAACCTGTAAAATTGAAATCAGACCACAACATTTATCATTTGCATTTTGCTTTCAAATAGTTTTTAGCTGAAAGATATATTAAACTATCAATTGATAACTATGAATAAATGATTTATTAACAACTATCAATAAGGAATATTCAATGTTCAAATGACATAGCAATTGACAAAAATATAAAGCAAGGTAGTAAACTAAGTAACCTAAAATGGAATAGTTCCCTAACATACATCCTATGTTCCCTAACATCCTAACTTTCATTTCTAACTACGAGATAAAATTTAGCCCATTGGGTGCGAAGCGCCTTCAATCTCTCTGCTTCCAATGGTCTAACATCGTTCAAATACTGCATGATCAAATAAAACATAAGTTAATAATGTAATACCAATGACAAGAAAATAAAATATGTTTAAAATAAACAATTTTCGCTTCCCAATTATTCCTGAAAGTTCCTAAGATTATCGTGGACATCCAGTGCATGGCGTAATAGCTGCACTCAGTGCTTCCTTTTTGTCTATTACACTAAATACATAATAAAATTTGGATATTAATTAAATGTTAACTACAATTAGTGTACACACACATAAGCAGTATATATAAGTAGAAGTTTTATTTAAATGACGTACCTTAACAACAATCCACCTAGCACCAGCCTTGGATTTAGGTTGTGGAGTATCATCAAGTCCTTCCAAAGCAGTGTTGAATACGAAGAACATTAAAATATTGATGTTGTTCAGTTATGCTAATGCAAATGTATTGAAAACAACACTGACATGTTAATTATTCCCTTAAGGTAGTTGTCTGGTCTGTTATGCAAGGAACAAAATCAGACAACAACGTTTTCCTTAGGCAAAATGACGACTTTTTGCTAGTGTTCGTTGCATGGAGACGAATATGGGTTATTGTAGTAGTATACATTATTTAAATTTAGTTGTTTTGTTTGACTTACCCATTCAGGTAGACTCTAAGGTAGATATCACATTGTGAACTCTACATCCAACTCTTCATGTAGCTTTCCAATTCAAACTGCGATTGCTCAGATCTCTGAATAGACTGTGGCTAGAGGAATTCATACACATCGGAATTTCCCGCTCGCATACTTGTCTCAGTCAGATGCCTGTTGTTGTTAAGACAAAGTTAATTATGTATGAATTTAAAACAAAAATTTAGGTAATTAACAATAAGCTAAATTGACTTACAGAATCCACAAATGTATGACAGATATGCTGAGACATTGACCATCGTGTGCGATTTCGGAGAGATCTTCGTGCTTTATGTACAGTGGGAAGTCTAGATTAAACACTCCGAACACGGTAGCATCCCAGTTAACCTGGAAAGGCTTCAAGAAAAGCTCTAGGATGGTCAATGTTATCGAATATAGCGGATCATCGACTTTAGGATCCGGCCATTGTGGAGGTTTTGCTGGAGAAACAACTGCTTGCTGATCAAACATAGTTAAATAATTATGCTATATAAATTAATTGAAAAAAAGAAGCATATAATCAAAGTAAAATACCTATTCTGATAAAGCCTTCACGAGATGTGTCGGCCAAGCAAGAAAGGTGTTAAGTGTCTGCCCCACAAAGGTAACCTCATCAATGGGTACAAGAATGGGAGTTGTGCATCTTTAACCTCCTCAACACCAACCTTCACTTAACCAGGCAAAAAATGAATGTTGTGAACTGTTGATCCCTCATAAAGTCTTCCTAGGGCAACCAAGCGGGGCCGATTTGCTTCGATGTACAACACATACTTGCCTGAGTCCCCCGTCTCTGGATTGTTCCCTGAGGGATCAACACAACTCTCCTTTGTGCTGACACGAGGCCCTGAGGGACCAACCTCAGGCTCCAGAGGCAATGCAATTCCTTGTGATTGCATGTGTGATTGAAACTGGGACTGCATCTGGCTGAAGGATGCCATGAGTTACCGAGTCACTTTTTCAATGATCGACTCCTCCAGCTAGTCCCTGATTTGTTGGGTCAGCTGCTGTAGGTCTTCAGGAGGGAGGGAGGAAGAATTATGGGAGGTTCATGGAGCCAATCCGAAGTATTTCTTTATGGTGACACTGGCTCTAGCAGCACAAACATGACCAGGGTGTTCTGGTCGCCCAATGGCAGCAGTTAGGACAAATGATCCCTGTGACGCTTGCTCCTCCAAAGAATCCTGTACAAAACACATATATTTGTCCAAGGCATTCACAGAATAAACAAAGATAGTTGCAATTCTTAATTGAAAATGACTTACGATCTTCTCAGTGATTTCCTTTGCTGCCTCAGATGTCATTTGCCCAGTTTTCTTCGTGCGGGTCATCTTCCACTTCACGTGGCGTCTGATGGGAGATGGAGGGTCAATGACGCCATCAGTGATTCTAGATTGGGCAGCTTTCTCCAATTTCTTATTTTTCTTCTCTGCCATGAGCTTTTGTTCTAAATATTCGCAACCCCTACGAGACAACACGTGGGGGCAGTGTTTTGCTTCTGGATGACTTGGGCCTTTTTCCGCACATCCTACAAAAATCAAACATTAATGAAATTGATTACTACAATGAATTATAACAAGTGAATCATTTCTGGAAAACAACTAAAATGAAAAAGTACATACCTCCCAAGAAGGGTCTATGCATGTCTCACAAAATTGAGCCCATTTATCCTTGCTAATGTCGTATTTTTTACAGACAATGTCATCTACACCATCCTGATTGGTTACAAGGGCCCATTTCCTGGTCAAGTCCGATTTAAACTGCCTCCACCTCTCACTGACAGTCTGAAGAATTTTTTTCTTTGTCCTACTGTCAGAAGCTTCAGGGATTTCAAATTCCGCCTGACAAATAAAAAATTAGGTTTTATTGTAAGTAAATTATAAATTATGCCTATTGAAGAAAATCAAAGAAGAGAACTAAGATGCCTGAATATCCTCCCATATCAAATCCTTTTGAGCAGCAAGGACTTCCTTCCAGGTCTCGTATGTGACATCGACCTTATCACACGCGACAATCCCTAAATATGTTCGTAATTTCTTCTTGTGGGGACCATCGGCCTTGCCGGTATCAGGATCAATGTTGACCACTAGTCTCCCTGCACTAAGTTGTCTAGTGGCCAACGATCGTAGCCGTGTTGCTTTACGTGTCCACTTCACAGTAGATGGAGACGCCGATGGGTCTGTAGGGGGAGGAGGAGGAGGAGGCGAGCGAGGTGGAGTAGCCATGGTCTTGTAAACAGAAAAACTTGAGTTAGTTAACATTATAGAAAACCACAGTATAAGTTATGTAAATCAATTTACCGACATCAAATACATAATTAGAAAATTACATTAGACAATGTTAATTAATTCTCCTTCATCATGATCATTATGATTAGCATGAACGTCGTCAGGTTCTTCTACTCCGACGATGTTAGGAGTGATTTGTATGGACAAAGGACTAACATAAGTGTCCATGTATGAATCATCATCTTCTACATTAACACCAATTGTTTTTCCGTGTAGAACCATGCACCACCTTTCATCACAAGGGTCTTGCTCATAAAATACATGTTTAGCTTGTTCTGCCATGATGAAAGGTCTTTAGGTCTACCAACATAAATCCTACATCATCCGTCTATACACCGGTGTTGTTGTCAACCCATTTACATTTGAAAACACACACAGTAAATTTGACATAGTTAAGCTCCCAAATTTCATCAATGAACCCAAAGTAAGGGATGAAAGCTACACAGGGATTGCCATCATGCACACTTGTGAAGTGTTGAGATTTAGCCCTTAGGGTGACCCCGCTGTTTCGCATTGTACTTTTGTCATCTTGTGCTTTTGTGTAAAAGAAATACTTGTTAATGTCATATCCTTGCCAAATTATAACATTTCTTTTAGGCCCATCTACTAGCTTTCTTAATGTTTCTGAAGCATTTTCATCAACAAAGATTGTATCTCTAAACCAATCAGAGAAAGTCTTGTAATGCTTTTTCAAGACCCAGTTCTTTGACATTTTTGGATTATTTTGTTTGACTAAAGCTTCATGTTGAAGTATGTATGGCAAAAATTCATTATTGTTGTTCAACGCATACAAGTGAGCTTGTAACAAATCTTCTACACTTGGAGTGATAACATGCAGTCCTCTTGAACCCTTACCACCCACTATGTCGTCATGTCGAGACTCAGGAAGGCCAACAGGTTTAGCCTTTTTAATGTACTCTAAACAAAATTCAATGGCTTCTTTTGCAATGTACCTTTCAACAATAGATGCTTCCGGATGATGTAGATTCTTGGTATACCATTTTAAGATCTTCATGTATCGCTCAACTGGGTACATCCACCCGCAAATAAACAAGACTACAACATTTGATTTCTCTGTCCAGATGAATAATTAAATGAATCATGATGTCAAAGAAAGTAGGGGGAAAATACATCTCCAACTGGCATAGTATAATTGCGGCCTCATTTTTTAGGTCATGAAACTTGACAGGATCAAGGACTTTACTACATATGTCATGGAAGAAAAAGCACAGGCGAGTTATGGCTAACCTTACTTGACAGGGTGTTCCTTGATGTTTAGGGGGAGATGGTCTTTTGCTAGTGTTGTGTATATAATGAGAGTGTCATGAAGAAAAATTGGTCATAACTGATAATAAGCCTAAAGTTTAAACTAAGCATTAGGCTTTTTTCTGTTTGTGGATTCAATCCAAGACAAAATTAATTTTCTGCATCCTAGCAAGCTGAATCTGTCTCTCTCTTTCTCTATATATATGCATGCTTAATGTTTTTGCTCAAATTAGCAGTGGTTAAATTTGAGTCTAGAAAATAATGTGGTGATAATTGCACAAGTAAATATATATAGAGTCCATTAATGATATCAAATTAGCTAGCTGAGTCTGTCTCTCTCTTTCTTTAGGCCAACAGTTAAAGCACTAAAATTTGATATCATGTGCTAATTGAGCAAGTAAATATTACTCACAAGTAGCAAGAGCGACTTTCCAATGCATCAGTACTCGAATTTGAAACTCATTGAAAAGGCCCGGTCTTAGGAACTAAGAATTTGATTGTGTTTGTGTGTGTGTGTGTGTCTGTCATGCTGGGCACTATAAGATGGTAAACATTAGGGAGGCATTGAGACTAATGCAGAAGGTATTGTAGAGAAAACATTTTTGTGGGGTAGGTACGCATTGGAAATGTTTGTTGTTGTTTACAAGGACTGGGTTTTCACTGATCAAGCATTGCCCAATGATCTTGTCAAGAGGTAAGTAATCTTGTTAAGTTTATCTACAAGTTAGTAATATATGTTGCTTAAAAAATAAAGAATCTAAATCTATTTAAGTCATCAATGGCAAAGGAAACAAAGGCTTTAAGTTTGATATAACTCTTGTGCTCCATGATAATCATGGCTATGTTGGTTCTCTGCTGAAGAAGAAAAGCAAGCAGGTATCACAATTGAGTCTCGCATCATCCTTGATGATAAAGTGAGGAACTTTTAAGTGCACAATCTGGTGAAGTTAGATAAATCAGAAGATGAAAACTAGAGAAAAATGTAATGGGAGGGGCTTTAATATATGAAAAGAGTGAAAGACTTAAAAGAACTTAGTCACAGGCTCAATGAATGAATGCTAGATGCTGCCAGTGGTGTTAAATGTGAATGGCAGCATTAATTGGATTTAGAGAGAATATTTCCAAACTGGTATATAGACTAGCTGTGACTGAGAGTGAGTGAAGAACAACCCTTTTTATATATTTTGCAGCCCTCTCTCACTTACTTGTCACCTCCTTTTATTATTATTATTATTATTATTATTATTATTATTGTTGTTGTTGTTGTTGTTGTTGTTGTTGTTGTTGTTGTTGTTGTTGTTTATTTATTTTGGTTAATGTTTATCTTTTTAAGTTCAAAGTTGAGCCTACATAGGCTTTTTCGAATCCAAAGTTGGCCATTTAGTTTTGCTTAGTTTCACTGAATCCAAATAAGAAAACAAAGTACTCTAGACTTTAGTAGTTACCTTTGCATGAATGAAGTTTTCAACATTGGTTTAGACTATCAGATTCAGAGCTATAGAGGTAGCATATATATATATATATATATATATATATATCCCATTCCCATACCAATGTATTCTCTTTAAAGAAGCTAGTGTTTGGAAACTAACTTAAACTAGTTTTAGCTTAGCTGCCCTTAAATGTAATGTCATCCACTACACTAACAGTCTATGGCAGCTAGCTGAAAATAATTGAAAGCAGTGCTAGCCTGTGCATGTGGCTACTATAGGGTCAAACGTTTTAAAGAATATTGTTCCCATCTTTACCTATTTCAGATTCTGAAACTAAAATCCTTGGAACCCCAATTGCATACACAATCTCTTCTTATAGGCAATCTCCTAATTGCAATTGTTGTGCTTCATGAGTTAACCAAAATCAACCTTGGCCTGCACTCAAAGAACAAAACCTTCAAAATAGTATCCATAACACCCCTTTTACTCCCAATATCTCAAACCCAATTTCAATTTCAAAATAGTATAAAAAACCTTGGCCTACACATAACCCATTTATGTGTGTTGATTGGAAGCTAAATCCAGACCCCAGAACTTACTGCCACCAAATAGCAACTTATCCGACTTCAACCCTCAACAACACCAAAGTCCAACCACAAACAAGCCTAACTCAAATTTTGTTCATCATGCAAAGCCAATGTCTGTGTCTACCCCTGCAAAAAAGACCAGTACCAATCAAGCCATTCTCTAGTGGGGGTGATTATTATTTTCTAACACAAAAGCAACCTAATAAGTCTACCCCTCAAACAAAGCCTATTAGCAATCTACCCCTCCAGTAGAAATCACAATTCTCATTCAGACAAGATAACAAACAAACAAACAAAAAAGTTCTAATCATACTCATAAACCAAAAAAGTTCTAATCATACTCATACGCGTCTAGCAAAATAACAACATTTACATAACCATACTCATAAACCAGATATAACCAAAATTATAAAATATTCACATTGGGAGCACGAAGCACCTTGCGAGCACCAACGAACTGAAAGTCACCACCTTGAGCACCTTGCAAGCGCGAACCTCCTTGTAGTGACCACGTGGGTAACATGCAGTTACAAAGAAGAAGAAAAGGAGAAGAAACAAACAAACAAACAAACAAACAACAACATGAACAAGAAGAAGAAGAAGAAAACCCTGTATCATGAGGTCGTGAAGAACAAAACCCTGTACCGTTAGGTTGTACCTAGGCAATGTGCAGTTACAAAAGCCTGTATAGTGAGGTCATGAAGAAGAAGAAGCGAGGAAGAAGAAGAAAAAAAGAGCACGAGGAAAGTAGGGCTCACGTTCTCATATTTTAAATTATAAGTACAACATCAGTTTTCTTCAAACAACCGATCTTGATCCATAGATGTTAACATTGACATCGATTTTCTGAGAAAAATCGATGTTGACATATCATACCTTAACATCAATTTTTCAAAAAAACCAATGTTAATGCAAACACATTAACATCGGTTCTTTGAAAAATCAATGTTAACGCATGATATGTTAACATCGGTTTTTGAAAAACTGATGTTAACATAATTATTTAACATTGGTTTTTGAAAAACCGATGTTAACGTGTATGCATTAACATCGGTTTTTTGAAAAACCAATGTTAAGAAGTATACTTTATTTACAAATATGTCACCGCATTTAACTTAACATCGGTTTTGTCTAAAACCGATGTTAATAGGCCAATGTTAAAACTGCTTTTTGTAGTAGTGATCCCCTTGGAAAAATGATCAACAATGGTCAAGATGGTGGTGTTACCCTGGTATGGTGGAAGGCCGAAATGAAGTCCAACGAGAGGTCCTCCCAGGGTCGGCATGGTATTGCCAATGGACATAAGAGATCTGCCGTCTTTTGAGTCTCATATTTAGTTACCTGGAAATCAACACAGTTAGCCACAAACTATTTGACGTCTTCTTGGAGACCTGTCCAATGGATGTTTTTCGATATGAGAGCCAAGGTCTTAGTAACTCTGGCATGGCCACCAGTAGGAGTGTCATGGTATTCGGTGAGCAAGATGGAAGTAATTGGGATCTCCTGGGGCAGTTAAATATGACCTGAGTGTGGCACCAAGTCTTTAGAGAGAGAAAATTGGGGGTATTTGTGGTGAGTATCGCGAATGAATTGGCGAAGGCCCGTGTATTCAGGGTGAGCTTCCAGTTGTTGACGAAGTTCGCCAAGGAAGGTCAACGATGGTACTGATAGAATCAAGGACAGAGATGAGACTGTCTCAGGTAATCTAGACAAAGAATTCGCCGCTTGGTTATGGCTTTCAGAACGATATTGAATTTCATAATGGTAGCCCATCAATCGTGCCAAGTACATATGTTGTTCATTCGTTTGAATGACTTGAGTCAGTAATTCCTTAAGGCTTCGATGGTCAGTGAGGATGATGAAGCGGTGAACGAGAAGGTATTGTCTCCATTTCTTCACCGCCGTGGTTATAGTACACATCTCTCAGACATAGGTTGATGCACGGAAGAGCTTCTGACTGAATGGCTTGCTGAAGAAAGCAATGGTGTGTCCTTGTTGTGAGAGGACCACACCAATGCCCATCCCCAAAGCATCCATCTCGACGGTGAATGGCACAATAAAGTTGGGCAAGGCCAGGATTGGTGCTAAAGACAGGGCATGCTTGAGTTGATCGAAAGCCACCTGATCTTGTGGGGTCCACTAGAATGGTCCCACCATAGTTGCCTTAACCAAGGGAGCTACTATAGTTGTGTATCCATCAATGAATCTGCGATAAAACCCGGCGAGTCCCAAGAAGCTTCGCACTGCCTTAATGGAACGCGAAATTGGTCATTAGTGAACAGCGGCAACCTTCGAGGTTACAGGTTCCACACCTCTTTTTGAAACCAGGTTGCGCAAAATAACACTTAGACAGTTTTAAAGAAAATTGATTGTCGAGCAAGACCTAAAAAGTTGTTTCCAGATGGGTTAGGTGAGCCTTAAATGAAGTACTGTATATAAGAATATCGTTGAAGAAGACGATGATGAAGTGTCAAAGATATGGCCGGAAAATCATGTTCATGGTGGCCTAAAATGAAAATGGTGCATTGCATAACCCAAACGACATTACTTCAAACCTGTAATGACCATGGTGCATCCGAAATGTAGTTTTGGGGATGTCGACATCATTAATTCGAATCGGATGGTATCCCTGTAGTAAATTGAGCTTCGAAAAGCATTGGGCACCTCCCAATTCATCAAGCAATTCGTCAATTGTTGGAATAGGGAACCTATCTCAGACGGTGACCGTGTTTAGAGCATGGTAGTCCATGCAAAAGCGCCATGTGCCATCCGGTTTGCATACAAGAGACACCGACGACAAGAATGGGCTCGTGCTGGGTTGGATGAGACCCTATTGGAGCATTGAATCTACTTGAAGCTTAATTTCATGCTTCTAGTAGTGAGGATAGTGATAGGGAGACACATTGACCGATGAAGAGTAAGGAAGCAAGTGAATATGGTGATCTGTGGTTCTTGCCGAAGGCTGAGCATGTGGCTGTTGGAAGAGAAGCGTGAACTTAGTGAGTAAGTGCTGAATCTCCTAGGGTATGTCTTGGGCATCGGGGACTATAGACGCCTTAGGCATCACCGTAATGTGGAAGTAGGAAGTTTCGGCCTGGTAGCGATAAAGACAGCGGAACTGGTGCTGAGTAAGGGCCCCCAAATTGGTGTCGTGCTCGCCTTGGAGCTCAACCAAGCGGTCCTGATAAAAAAACTACATGGACAAAGTATTATAGTTGGTCAACACTGGACCCAAGGTCTTAAGCCATTGGACACCCAATACGACATTGGCGCGCGGAAATTGGTAAAATGTAGAGGTCCAGGACGAAGGTATTGTCCTGAATGTCCACGACCACAGCTTCACAAATGCTTGTACACTCCAAGTATTGGTCGTTACCTACAATTACACAGAGTGGTGTAGAGATCATCCGACAAGGCAAGCACAAGCGAGTGACCACCTGAGGTTGTATGAAATTATGTGTACTTCCTCCGTCGACGAGGACAATGACACAGTGGCTGGGAAGGAGGCGCACTAAGCGTAGCGCTTTTGGTGCTAGGTTGTCAGGCGGGTTGGGTGTCGGGTGTGGGTCGCCCTGCTCTATATTAGGCCAAGAAGAACCCTAGGGGTGCAACGATTCCCTCTGTGGTACTTCTCGTCGCAGTTGAAGCATAACCCACGCTCATGGCGTCTGGTTAGCTCCTTTGGTGTCAAGCGCTTCACTGGTGGTGGTGGTGGTCGGCGAGGCGATGGCAAGAGAGGTGGAAGCGAAGTCGAGCGAAGAGGGAGGGGAGCTAGTGGCAGCGGGCATGCACGCGTGGGCGGTGACAGCCCGAGAGCTTTTCCTCCTGGAGGTGGGCAGGGCCGGTAGCCTAGCCCAGCGTGAGAGGCTAGTAAGCCTGCACCTCACGGCGAATCTCCGGCGACAAGCCAGAGATGAAGTAGGCCAAGAGAAAGGGTGGCGATAGTCCGATTATCCTGTTGGCCAGGTCTTCGAATTCTGACATGTACTCTACAAATGTCCCTGTTTGTGTGAGTTTAAACAGGGTTCTGGTGGGATCATCGTACTGAGATGGCACAAACCTTGTCTGTAAGGCTTGCAATAATGTCGCCCATGATGTAAACTGAGCATTGTTGGTCATATACTGAAACCAAGCAAGAGCTCTGCCTTCCATGTAGAAGGAGGCAATGGTGAGACGATCCTTGTCTGGGGTATTGTGGTATTCAAAATATTGGTTGATCTTAAAGATCCAACCTAATGGTTTTGTGCCATCGAAACGTGGTACTTCTAATTTCATCTTGTGATTGGTTGCAAGGAAAAAGGGCTGGTGGTGATGAGCTTGTGCTAGAGTTGCAACGGAGACCAGGGTGACAGGCGAAACACGGTGAAGGAGTTTGTCCATCTTCAAGGTCAAGGAGTGCATGGTATCCCCGAGACGAGTGAGGAAATCCTCGAGGTGGGTCAAGGACCCCTCGTGCTTGCTTGGGTCGAACATGGAGGCAACGAGAGTACAAAATGTTAGGGACACAATAAGCTGGTTTTCGAGGAACTAGTACCTCCAGCAATTCAATAAAGAAGAAGAAGAACAAAGAGGGAAAGAGTGAGGTAATTGGAAATTTCATTCATGCCTTGCTTGTTATTTACATTAGTATTTATAAACTTCCTAGTAACAGAAAGATCCTAGGAATATTTGCCCATAACAAAATTTGTACACATTGTCCCCTAGGAGCAGACAATATCAACCAAGGAAATTCTAGAAGGTAGCCTCAGCTGGTCTCACCCTTCTTCCAAAAACGTACTCTTTGAGGTAAGAAGGTTTTGTAATTCTTCTTTCGAACTTAGCTTCTTCCTGTACCCCCTCATTTGCTTTTGTGACCCCTGCCCTTGCCTCTGTTTGTAAGCTCGTATCAACATGTTTCCGATACAGATGCAGCTTGGACACGCAGCAGGTGTGTTTTTGTTGTGCATGTCCTTTTGTTTTGGAAATGATACACCGTGGACATGGCCCAAACGAGTGGACACGGTCCAACCTATGTTGTCAGTAGCATTTGTCGCAGTTTTGTCAATAATAAAAAGTATAATGCAATAAAAATTGTAAAAATACTATTTGAAACATAACATGGAATATAACAAGAGTTTAATACCTATGCATTGATAGTATAAAATAGATTTTCCACTATCATCCAATCATAAATTATCGTTTGAATTACTTTAAGATAATTATTTTAAATGTTGACACATTTACCATGTTAGTGCATATATAGCCTTCTAGGTTGCCAAGAATGGTGGAGTTGACTGGAATGAACTCATGAGTTCTGTCAAACCAAAAACAAAATGCGCACTCATACAGCGGTCATGTGGTTATTCATAGCGTTGGAGTTTGAGCATTAATGACATAGGAAGGGTGATAAAAATAATTGGGATGAGGTTCTTAACAAGGTAGAGATGGTACCACAGCAGTTTGTTTGTCTGAGCTATCCTGTAACCTTTATGCTTATGGCATTTTTGCTCTACGATTTGCTCAAATATATGTGCACAGAAGCAAAATCCCAGCTGCTCAGTTATGGTGGACAATTGGTATGGCGAATTTCTTGAAAGCATTGAGCCTTCCATGGTGAAGCAAATCCCTTTCTGTGAAGCTGTTCAGAGAAGCTCTCCAGTAGGTTCATAAACCAAACCAGTTGCAGGCGCCAGTCAAGGATATTTGTTATGTTTCGCAAGTTTTGAACCTTTTAGGATGTTTGTTAGTCGTTACTTTGCTCTCTTAACTGATATTAATAACTCTTCTCATGTCAATCTAAGGTGAGATCTTTGCTGATATGAAACCTTCATGGATGGGAATACAACTGAGCTTTCGTGGAATGAACCTCTTAGAGAGCCATTTGCTGTATTTTGCCACGTATGGTCATTTCATTTGTATCATGCAATCCTTCCTATGCATTGGTACAAATAGAATAAGACACTGCAGAAATTGTTTGTGCATATAAATTAGATCACGGTGTTCTAACTGTAAAAGAATATACCAACTAAAACATAATTTTGGAATCAAATCGATTGAATCAAATCCTATCTACAAATTGTTTTAAAAAAAGAAAAAAGAAAGAGATGGAGGAGACTAAGAAATATTGATGGGATGTTTAATGTTTTCTGGTCACGAAGCCTAAATATGTAGTGAACGATATGAAGCCGAGGACAAGCTGTTTTTGTCTTTTCTGGGATACCAACGTTGACTACCACGCCCGTGCGTACCATTGGTTCTTCCATTTCGGATGTTTCTGGATTAAGCATGTGGTAGTCCTATAGAACGTGAGATTATTTTTCATGAATAGATATAAGTGATACATCACAGATTGCAGAAAAAACCAAAGAAACACCCGGATAGAAAGTAATCCCAGGTTCACTTAATTGAGGATCCTCCTATGGAAAATACAACTCCGAGTTATCAAATTTCAACAAATCCAATCACAGAACCACAAATCCATATGAGAACAAGTTACCAAGGCATTGGAAACCAACAACAATCCCTTTTTGTTTCATGATGTAATTATGAATTCGAGTTACATGGGAACAAAGAAAATGTCAAGCTTCAACAACCTTGATGGAGGTGCAGACACAATCTATAGAATTTGGAGTGTCTGTCACTTATATTTTCACCATACTGGCTACTAGTTGATGTCACCCCCTCAGGTTGAGAGTTCGATACACAGCATGTGGTCTGATAATGGCCTGACAGCATGTGGCCCTATAGGCCAACAACAACCATTATTTTGAAGCCATATTAGAATTACTGTTTAGGTCTTACTAAACTCCTAAAAGCTAGTTTAAGAGCTGAAATTACCCCATATATCACTAGTTTATGTGTGATTTCCTACACAACGGTATAATTAATTTTCAGTGTTACGTAAATTAATCATCTTAGATGATCAGAAATATCTCTAGCCATAAGCCTCATGCCAACTCCAATACACACCAGCATAAAAAGATACTATAAAAAAGAAATCCATAAGTTGAGTATCATATCAGACTCATACAATTATTCAAAGAGAACTAGCTCTAGTTAGATCAAATGAAAGACTCAGAAAAAGATAGTTTCTCAAAACAGTAATAAAGAGGTTCAAAGTTTCACTGCAACATCATACAGATTTTTATGTTTCCATGGAAGTGCCAAGTCAGTCTAATTAAGGTTCAGCATAAAGCATAAAGTCTCTGCATTCTTGGCAATTGCAATCCTCAAAGCGGCACTTGATGCACCCTTCGCAGTAACAAGTTGAGCAGCCTTGGCAAGTTGAAGAACGAGAACAGCCCCTGCTTGCTCTCAGACTTGGTCTCTCTTCATCATCATCGCAGGTTATTCTGAAAAATGAAAATTACCACCTCATTAATTAGAATTGATATTCGAGCCGATCTCTCAACTAGAATATAGCTTCTTACAGTATTCAAGTTTACTATATGCTGTATAAGCTAATGTGAGTCACTTTTCCATCTATACACAGTTTGGCTTGGCCCCAAGCTAACATGCAAGAGTCACAATAATTAATGATCCTACCTTACTAAAGAAGGATTGTCTCTACTGAAAGAGATTTGAAACCTAAATTAGAAAGTTGACAGGATCATATAAATCGTGCATGAACTTGAATATCATATAGCTTGAGCTGTGATTTGGGAGCAACTTACTTATGGTAAGGCCAAAGAGAACAAGTCCAGGATTTGTTGTTCAAAGCTTCATGGTAGTTCTTAATATCTGGTCTGCTCTTGAGACGGAACCTGCGCTCCTTCCTGCAACTCGTACAATGTAGGAACTCATCCCTGTGAAAGTTTCGTTTCCTCATTGCAGTGTCTTTCCAGTTAGCCACATTTGCCTGGTGTGTGTAATATTTCGTCAGAGGTGTCTTCCAGAGTGGAACTCTATCTTCATCTTCACAATGAACCCAGATGTTGCTCTTCCACCTTCCAGTCCCTTCTTTCAAAGCATGCTTCTCAAACGCTTCTGGAGTCACATTCACTGATCCAAATAATAATTGTAAAACTAAATTAGTGTAATAAGATTATCTATTATCTATATTTTACTTTGGTTTCTTATGTTTAAAAAGTTGAACTTTGGTCTGAGTGTCTTTATTAGACCACATTGATCCTTTCGTCACCTTTTACACTAATCGTATTAATTTTTCACAATTTTCCACTTGTTAACCAAATTAGTGTCACAAACTAGCGGAAGAATTAATATGGTCTAATAGAAAAACTTTACTGGAACAAAGTGAAACTTTTTGAAATATGAGCAAACTGAAACCTAGATAAGAAACCAAAATTTTATTTTAGCCAACTACTACCACTACTAATAATAATATATTTGCTGTCTCTTTTTCATTTGAGCATATATAGATATCTGTAAATATTGTAATTGTAATAATGATATAATCCATACTGACAGTGGAATCTTATTACCTGTTAATCAACACTTAAAACTTTGTAAGTTGTATGCAATGTATCAAAGAAATCATTCACTACCAACTAAGCATCCAGTAGAAATAGTGGTTTTCAGAATAAAATAAAATTAAATAGTAGTTCCGTTTTACAGTTATTGGAGTTTACTAATGATGAAAATTTATGTTTTTAGCAATAGTAGTTAGTTTCACATATGTTTTTATGTTTTCAAAGAAATAATCACATTTTTTATATTCACCCACGCTAATTAATAATGTTAACTAATCTATTAATTTTCTAATGTGGATTAAACCAAACATATAAGTGGCTCAATGGGTCTAGCTCAATTGAGAATCCTCAAAGAACACAATTAATCATGGAGAGGGGTGAGAAGCCTTAAGTGTAAATAAACCCCGAACAAAGAGATTATGATTATTGTTAATTAAAAACATATAAGTCTTCTAATATGCATGCATATTTAAGGAGAAGGAAAGCAAGTTTCTCTCAAAAAGAAAAGAGAAGGAAAGGAAGTACATAAAAGTCTATGCTATTCATTTTATTAATTCGTCCAAATTACAAAACAAAAGCTATTATTTAACTTATTCTACATATGAAAGAGAATCATGAAAGGCTAAAAAAACAGCTTTTATTGTACAATTATATTAAAACAAAACAAACTACTTGCTTCAAACATGAGAGATCAATTATAGCATGAGAAAGAAAAAAAGCTTCAGAAATGGAAGTGGAAAACTTACCCAAGGGACACCCAGGGCAGCACTCACAAGTGATAAAATATTCACCATTGTTATTGATTTTTAGCCTCCCAACATAATCTCCATATACTTTGTTTGTAGTGCCACAAAGAACCTCAATATAGTCTTCACCTCTGTTGAAACCGAGGATCATTTTGAGCTCTTCTTCGTCAAACAATATCTTACCATCATCTCCAACCCTAAATTGTTTTCTTCGTTTTGATGACCCTGTGTTGTTTCATCATGAAAATAGTTCAAGCCAAGAATTATAGACAAAAATTAAAGTCAATATTTTTGAAGGCACAAAAATTAAACTCAATTATAGACAAAAATAGTTCAAGGCATAAAATATGCATGCTGATATACACATGATAGGAGGGATATAATGGCGTAACTGTGAAACTAATTTAATCGTTTGTGGAGAAAATTTTTGAAAACTAAATATTATGACAAAAAAAATCTTTCAAGAATTATTTAATCTCTAATTTTTTTCAAGAACTAATATATGATAAAACATGTAACCTTAGAAGATTAAATTAAATATTTTCTTTTAGAAAAGTTTATTTATACCAAATACGTAATTTGGATATACCTCCATTGTTCCCGTTGAGTTCTCGTCGGCAATTTTCTCCTATGCAAAAAAAATTAAACATGTTATCAATTTATGTTACAATTACCCTAAACCAGATGTTTCTCTTCAAACTAAATCTCTTCTTTCGGAAGATAATTTAGATAATTTTTATTAGCTAAAAAACTCATTAATGATGTAAATGATTAAATTAAATAGAAAATAAAGCAAAAAAAGTCATATTCCTCTGTTATGTGGATAAAACACAAAAAAGAAAATACAAGAGAGAAATTTATACCCCATCCCCTACAACCAAAAGCAGTAATAAACAGTTTGAGCATGGCCCACAACCCAATAGAAGGATTTGTGCATCTGTTTTACATGGTCAGGATAATTGTAACATAAATTGATAAATTAAAACACACACACAATCAAAAGAGAGAGAGAGAGAATACATGTTTGTTAAATGATATCTCAATTGGTCATAAAACAGAGTATGTCAATGTGAAACAATGAAATATTTGATAATTGAGATAGACCTTATGTATATATGGAACTATTGGATGGCAAACTAAAGACATTATATTAATTGAGATAATTGACATAGTTAGCATTTCTTTTTTCTTCACATCTTTCTCTAGTTACACTTGTTGAGTGTGAATGAATATTTTTTTCCATAGTTTTGTGGTTCAATGAAACTTGTTATATGACCTATTCCGAATCTAACTCATTGGAACAATCAATTCCGTCTTATTTTTAATTAAAAATATATTAATTGATTCCAAAGGCTATTTCAACCTGTGGCTTGAATGTGATTCCTTTTTAACAGTCCAAGCATTTGGGGATCCTAGCATTGTGCCACGGAGCTTGCATAATCGTTGGATGAATTGCTTAGATTTCAACAAAACATTGAATTTCCAGGTCTATCATATCTTCAGAGAATGTAATAATTATGAAGATGGTCTTGCCTATCAATAATAATAATTAGTTTTCAATTTCTTTAATTATTTAGCCGTGTAAATCTGTTATTTCCAATTCTGATTTGTTGAGAATTATTAGGAGATTGGTAGCTTGATTCACTACATATTAGGGCTCTTCACTTGTATATATATCACTGTAAACTAATATCAATAAAATCAATAAAAGTTACAAACCTATTCCTCTATATGGTATCAGCCTAAACGATCCACCCATTCCCTATTTCTTCAATTAAGGACGTCGTTCCCCACCCTTGCCTCCCATGGCCAACAACAACTCCTTCATTCCCAACCCCCATGAGCCATCCAAACCCCTTGCTTTCATCACTTTCACCAATGTCACCAAACTTCTTCCCAACAATTATCCTAATTGGAAACAACAAGTTGAAGCTCTCCTTGATGGCTATGATCTCCTCAAATATCCAGATGGATCTTTTCCTGCGCCGTCAGAAACGATCCTCACCGCTCCAACATCTTCGACGCCGACTCCGTCGGAAACGACCCCCACCACTGCATCACTTCCGGTAACAACTCAGAATCCTGCTTACCAAACCTGGCGTCGACATGACCGCCTTATATATGGTACTCTCCTCACCACTCTCTCTAATGAAGTGGCCTCCCTGGTGTCTCAAACCAAGACCTCGCATGATCTCTGGATCCTTCTCAAAAACACCTATGCCAAAGCATCTCGCAGCCATCTCAAGCAGTTAAAGGAACGTCTCCGTACGGCTTCCAAAGGTACCCAATCCATCACTACCTATATGCATCACCTAAAGCAAACTGCAGATCTCCTTGCATCACTTGGCTCTCCTGTTTCTGTTGAAGACATGACTGATTATGTCTTACACGGTCTCGACGACGGCTATAGAGCAATCATTGATGCCGTGAATGCAAGGGACACCCCAATCAAATTTGATGACCTCCATGAACGGCTTCTGATTCAGGAACTTTCAATTGGTGCTGCCCAAAGACAAACTCCTGCCCCGCTGACAGCCTTGAATGCTCAGGCTCGACCCAATTCCAATGACAAATCTCGGCATGGACAAAACCCTGCACAATCAACTCAACGCACTGGCACTCGCAAACCTTTTCTCGGCTGCTGTCAGTGGTGCAACATCAAAGGTCATGTTCTCTCTCAGTGCAAAACCTTCCAGCAGCAGCATCCTAGTGTCCCACCGCCACCTCGTAACTCTCCGGTTCACACTGGACAGGTTCAGGTCAATACTGCAACTGCCGGCCCATCGCAACATGATTTTCTGTTTGACAGTGGAGCGACACATCACGTAACCAATGATCTCGATAATCTGGCGCTTCATCATCCGTACACTGGTCCTGACTCACTGTTTATGGGTAATGGTTCAGGTTTAAATATCACTCATTCTGGAACACTTTTACTTAATGATTTATCCTTGTCTAATGCTTTGTGTGTTCCTTCCATGAAACAAAAAATAATCTTTGTCTCTAAACTTACCCAACAAACTAACTCTGCTGTTATTTCCTGCCAAACTCTTTTTATGTGACGGACTTGCAGACGGGTCACACAACCCATAAAGGCTCATGTGTGGATGGACTCTATCTCTGGCCCGCCACCTCACCCTCCGCCCACACGGTTCGAACAGAATCCTCTGCATCATGGCATCATAGGCTTGGGCACCCTTCATCTTCTATTTTCAAATTTGTTCAGAAACATTTTTCCTTAGGCTCAAATAAATTTCCGCAATCCGATTGTAACTCGTGTCAAATTAGCAAAAGTCATAAACTTCCATTCCATGAATCCACTCTTAAATCTTGTTATCCATTAGAAATAATTTTCTCTGATGTATGGACTTCTCCTATTTTATCAATTGATGGTCTTCGCTATTATTGCATGTTTGTTGATCATTTTACTCGCTATATTTGGCTATATCCAATGAAACGAAAATCTGATGTGCAAACTATATTTCCCAAATTTAAATCGCTCGTTGAAAATTTCTATCATCACAAAATAAAAATTCTTTACACAGATAATGGTGGCGAATATATTGGTCTTCGCCCTTTTTTACTAAATCATGGTATAAGTCATCATACAACGCCACCTCATACACCTGAACATAATGGAATTTCAGAACGCCGGAATCGTCACATTGCTGAAACCGGTCTCTCTCTTCTCCATCACTCCCAACCAAGGTCTCCAGGAAGTCGGGTTTATTTGGACAGATTTTCTCCTGCTTTTAATTAAGGATTTCTTCTTTAGGGAAAAGTCTGGTTTACCTATCTATAGATTTCATTTTACGTGAGTTTGATTTGGTCTCCTCACTTTTTTCTTGTAATTTTTATTTTTTACATCAATACTACTACTAGGTGGGCTTCATAGAATCATTAATTAGTGTCATTGGTGTCAACCTAGTTCGGATAAATGGCTCTAAGGTGATGTCCTATCTAGTTCCATAACCAAGGGTGCCCAAGTGTTGAGGTGATGCTCACATAACAACACCTTTCAATTACACAAATAAAATAAAAAATAAATCTACATTTCCATATGGAAATTTTCCTCTGAAATCAAAATAAATCATCTAAATGGAAAAATGCACCCCATTTGAAATCTAAAACAATTAATAATCAATGTTCTAGTTTAATGGAATGATGATCTTGAGACCAAAGTCATTTGATGTTAAATAGAAAATTATTAACAAAAACAAGATACATCATCATCGAAACTTAGCTATATAAAAGGGATACTTACAAGAAAATAATCTATCAATATAAACTTAGATAATCCATAAAGTCAATTAAAATGATATACACTTGAAATTATAATTATGTAAAAGAAGAATTTGCTTTTTACTTAAATGCATAGAATTAACTATCTATTGAAACCATATGAAAACATACAACACTTAAGGAAAAGAATTGATTTATAAAAGAAATCACACTAACCTTGAGTAAAATTGTTGAATTCTTTCTTTATCTCCATTCTTTGATTTCTCTTCCGTTGAGGTGGATCCCCTGTAATGTAATCATAAGGTGAAAGGAAACCCTTAATTTAATTTTACATCTCTTCCAAAATTAACAAAATGTAGAAAGAAATTGGAACCCTATGTTCATGACTAATGAATTGCGTGAAAATTGAGTGTAGGCATACCGGATTTCTCTTCAGCCATTTGTTTTAGGGATTTAGGGTATGGACTGTTATCTCCTCAAACAAAGTTTTCACAACGATAAAAATTTTCAATGCTATCTAATGTGCCTAATAAACTATGTTACAAAAATATAATTTTTAATTGTTACTAAAATAAAAAGTTGACGCGTTAAAAGAAATAAAATCTGAATCCCAAAAAAAAAAAAGAAATAATAATTAAACAAAACCATAATTTCTTCAAAGTTGAAAATATAATTAATGAAAATTGATGAGACAATTTTGAATCAAATTATATTAACTATCCCTTATTAAATGAATTTTGGAAGTAAGTGATAAATAGTTTTGCATAATATACAAATCGCATTAAATTGTACGTTTTCAAAATAACTTTATATTCAAGTGTTATAAAAAATAATAAATGTTTAAAACACAAACACAATTGTCCAAGTGCATTGCACACTATTTGAACCGTGGCCATCCTAGCTACATATAATGAGATGTTGATCATAATAAATGTAAAAATAATTGAGAATGTATTTTGGATTAAAAAATGAGTATATTACATTGGTCCCCCTCAAGGTTTTGATTTATTATACTTGATACCCTTCATTTTTTGGCATTACTTTTTGCCCCCTTCTCTAAACTCCGTGAAGCTTCTATTAACAAATAAAATTAAACAAAAAAGAAATTGTTTTACTTCTATGATAAACCCAAGTTTCCCTTGTCACTAGATAGATGGAGATTAGGTTTAGAGGTGGACTCTTCGACTCCCACAAGGCCTCTCCTTTGTCCTTTCCCATCACCGCCACCAAGATCTAATCAAAATCTTGTTCTCCCACTCTCGCTGCCACCATCACCACCTGCGACAGCTGTATCCCACTCATTGTTCTCACTGCCCTAGTTTCGACTCCATCCTCTCGCCACCAGCATGGACAATGCAACACCACCACTTTAACAACAACAAGTCGATCTAAGAACCACATAAATCCAGATATTCGCTCTCGGCACACGATTATTAATCCAGCTTGGCCGTCGAGTCTCACATTGCAGCAAATTGAACATCAAGAAGACCTCCAATGTCAATGAAGAAGATGAATTGGAGTAACCATACTTTGTTCATTCTTGTTCAATTTGTGGAGGGTTTCATTGGGTTTTATGTTTAAATTTTGTTTGGTTTATTTTTTATCTCCTTTTTGTTAATTTATTCTATGATTCTATGGTTGTACTTTGGTAATTTAGAACCTTTAAATAATAAATAGGGTACAAAAGGGGATTTGGGCTTGCATATTGCTACTCATTTAAAATGGTGCATACTACCGAATACATGTCTATCCTAAAATTATGGAATATTCATGCCTCACCTTCACTAGTTTTTTGGTTGAATTTGGGAAGGAAGTACATAGAATTATAGATGTGTTTCTCAAAGAACAAAATATCTCTTGAATACATAGAATTGAGTTGCCTTTTGAAACCATATGAAAACCTAAAACAGTTAAGCAAAAGAATTTATTTCAAAGAAAATCACACTTACCTTTTGTAAAATTCTTGAGTTCTTTCTTTATCTCGATTATTTGACTTCTCTCCCGCTGAGGTGGATCGCCTGTAGTGAGATCGAGAGAAAGGAAACCCTTAATTTTATTTTTCACTTCTTTCAAAATTACTTCGATAATCAATAAAATCCACTAAAATTAAATACACATCAAATTATAACTATGTTTGTAAAAGAAAGAAATATCACTTGAATGCATAGATTTCAGCTACCTTTTGAACAATATCAAAACATAAATCACTTAAGGAAAATAATTGAGTTTAGAAAAATCACACTAACATTGAGTAATATTCTTGTCTTCTTTCTTTTTCTCATTTTCTTGACTTTTTTTTCTGTTGAGTTAGATCACCTGTAATCATATGGGGAACGAAAACCCTTAATTTATTTTTCAACCCTTCCAAATGTTGGATCAAGTGGCCTCGAAAAAATTAAGAAGGGGGGGGTTGAATTAATTATTAGTGAATCTTTACTAATTAAAAATCTAACCTTCTTAATGTTACTAGATTCAATTAGGCTTTTCCTATAATGTTAAGAAAGTAAAGAGCCGAAATAGAAACTTAACCAAAAGTAAAAGCGATAATTAAAGTGCACAGTGGAAAATAAAAAGTGTAGGGAAGAAGAAGACAAACACACAAGAGTTTTATACTAGTTCGGCAACAACCCGTGCCAACATCCAGTCCCCAAGCGACCTGCGGTCCTTGAGATTTCTTTTCAACCTTGTAAAATCCTTTATAAGCAAAGATCCACAAGGGATGTACCCTCCCTTGTTTTCTTTGAGCAACCTAGTGGATGTACCCTCCACTAGAACTGATCCACAAGAGATGTACTCTCTCTTGTTCTCAGTCACAACAACCCAAGTAGATGTACCCTCTACTTGTATCACAAAGGATGTACCCTCCAATGTGTTAAGACAAAGTTCTCAGGCAGTTAGTCCTTCGAAACTTTGTGAAGGGGATACAAAAGATATCTCAGGCGGTTAGTCCTTTGAAATCTTTTGTATAAGGGAAAGAGAAGAATCAAAAGAATTTTCAGACTGTGTCGTTTTGAATTCTTTGACAAGGGAGAAGAAAGACACAAAAGAATTCAGGCAGTTAGTCCTTCAATCTTTTGGAAAAGGGAGAAGAGAGACACACAAAGATTTAAGGCGGTTAGTCCTTGGAGAATTCTTTTTGGCAAAGGGAGAAGGGAATGAAAAAGATGAATAACACACTTTTGTTTTCAAGGTTTGGAAAACCAGAAAACTTTAGAAAGTTTTTGGCAAAGGAAGAAGAAGAAGAAGATGTTTAAAGAGATTCAAAGGTTGTAAAAGAATATGTGGAAAAGTTGTTTGTAAAGGTTGTAAGTATTGTAAATGTTCTAAGTGTTTTTTAAATGCAAATCAAGGTCTTGCTTTTATAGACTCTTCAAGTTTGGTGAAGAAAATCATTGGAAAAGTTATAAACTTTAGAAATATCTGAAAACCATTGGAAGAGTTACATCTTTTGATTTTTGTTCAAAACTTGTCACTGGTAATCGATTACCAAATCATTGTAATCAATTACACAAAACATTTTTGTCAAAGGATGTGACTCTTCACAATTGAATTTGAATTTCAACGTTCAAACACACTAGCTGATAATCGATTACCAATATATTGTAATCAATTACACCATTTTAAAATTAATTGGAACGTTGTAAATTTAGTTGAAAGCTTTTAAAATCAAACTTTGTCACTAGTAATCGATTACAGGAAACTGGTAATCGATTACCAGAGAGTAAAAACTCTTGAGTAAAAGATTTGGTGAAAAATTCATGTGCTACTCAATGTTTTGAAAAACTTTTTAGTACTTATCTTGATTGAGTCTTTTCTTGATTCTTGAATCTTGATCTTGACTATTCTTGATTCTTGATTCTTGAAACTTGAAACTTGATTGTTGAATATTTCTCTTGATTCTTGAATTGTTCTTGACTCAATCTTGAACTCATTCTCATGGGCTTTTTGTCATCATCTTTGTTATCATCAAAACAACTTGAATCAATCTTGATTCATCATCATGAAGCTTGCTTCTACACCAAAATTAATTAAATATAAAAAAAATTGGTGCCCTAAGTTCATGACTGCACAATGAAATGCATGGAAATTGACCTGTACGTAGTCCAGATTCCTCTTCCACCATTTGATATATTGATTTTGGTATGGACATATTTCTTCTCAAATAGAGTTTTCGCAATGAGAAAAATGACTTTCAATGTTGTCTAATGTGCCTAATAAACTATGTTGCAAAAATTTAATTTATAATCACTTTTAAAAATAAAAAGAGGACACGCTAAAAGAAATCAAATCTAAATCCCAAAAAAGCCAAAGAAATAATAATTAAACATACCCATAATTTCTTCATAGTTGAAAATATAATTAAAGAAAAGTGATGAGATGATTTTAAAATAAAGTATAAATTGTCACTTATTAAATGAATTTTGGAAGTAAGTGATAAATATTTTCGCATAAAATACAAATCAAATTAAATTGTACATTTTCATCATAACTTTATATTCAAGTGTTATAAAAAATAATAAATATTTAAAACACAATTGACCCGGTGTATTGCACACTATTTGAACGTCATCCTAGCTACATATAATGAGATGTTGATCATAATAAATTTTAAAACAATTGGGATGTATTTTGGTAAAAGATAATTAGGTGACGATCAAATTCACTTCAAACTAGTGGTTGAAAATAAAAAATTAGAAGTTGTGTGTTGATTATGATAAAGGATTTGTCTCTTCAAGACCAACTATCTTCTTGTAAGAGATAATGTAAATAATTTCTATATCATCTAAAACTACTCATTAATCATACAAATGCTTAAATTCAACAAAAAAAAAAACAAAAATTCATATAACTCTTGTAATATTCAAGCAACTCTTAATTACATCGTTAATTAATGCTTTTATTTTTATGCATAAATTTAGTTTTGTTTAATAATCAAATTAATCGATCTTAAAAATGCATGTCAAACAATTGTTATATTACCCCGTAGTAATCAAGCATCCTTTAATTGTCTATCTATAACACAAGTTGATTGATTTACAAAATAAATTAGGGAGGGGTCATGTCATTAACCAACACTGCTTAGTTTGAAGTTTTTTTTGTATATAATAGGAAAATTTGAACCAAATTTTGAAGGGAAAAAAAGAATGTAAAATTAACTAGAACTAAAATAGAAAATTATATTTAATAAGCCCACACTTTTTTTAATCCTATAAATTTGTAATTTTTAAGATGAAATGTAATATGAAATTAGTTTATCTTTATTGTTATCTTTAGATATACAAAACAAAGTATAAACGGGTAGTTGCAAAAATATATTTTGTAGCCTTTGATGAGTAATTGAATGGAAAAAAAGTCAATATGGTTGCATTAATGGACATTGATTAATGGAAATAAATGAATAAAAATATCAAAATGTGTGCATTATTGGGCATTAACTGAGTTAAATAAAAATAAAAATTAATATTATATTTTTTTATAATAATATCATATTATAAATTGTTGCCCAAATATACGATTTATTTTCCAATGTTACATTTTATATTTAATTAATAGACAATTAATGCTAATGGTATTGATTTTGTAGCATCATCTTTTGAAGGGAAAAATTACACAAAACTTTACTTTGATGTGTCTTCTAAATCTGTAATGCTTTTTATATAAAAAGTTTAATTATATATTTTTTTATTACTTTAATCATATTATGACATTTTTCTGTCTTTTCTGATGTTAAATTATTTTCGGTTGCTAAAGGAATATGTTCAACATAAGCCTTTTTAATAGCCGTTTAAAAGTGACCTTCCAACCTACCAAAATGAAGCTATACAAGTCATATAAAATATATTTTATGTGAAGAAAACTTAACTAATTAAAACAATATCACTAAATCCTCCATTAGAGTTGATATTATGTCAAAAATATAAATTTAGTGTACAAAATTAATTATTAACGCTAAATTGTTTATACTAATAACTTATAAAAAGAAAATAAGGAAAAATTAACTTATTTATACTCTATTAGTAACTAAACAATCATAAATTATATTTATCTATATTCTTTTAAGAAAATAAATTCATTGATAATTGAATAGTAAGAAATAATTATAAAGAACATTTGATAGTAATATAAAATAATATATTAATATTAACTAAATATATAAATAATTATAGTAATATTATGTATAATATTTTAAAAAGAGTTTGTGAGGAGGGGCGGCCAACCCCCTTGGTTTAAATGTTGGTTTGCCTCTGGTACTAGATAATGTACAATTGTTACATTTAAAATTGATCTTCCCAATATGCTATTAAGAAATATAGACTAATTTTCTAGAATGTGTAATGACACTAGTAGTTGTCTTCTCCGTAATGATAATAACCAAAAGTCAAGGATAATATCTCAAAAATGTTAGAATTTATCTTTTAATACCATTTTTTTGACATGGGCAACGATATGTGACAATTTCATGGATTATAGCACATGAATAATTACAAATTCTTATATGTAATGGGGTGAAAATAATTCAAATATAACTTCAAATGTTGTTTATAGAGAAATTTTTCAAAATGTAAATCAAGTGTTTTTACTACATATTATCTCCTATCTAGTATAATATTTGAATATTCATTACCATTGTATTTATTTATTTCTTAATTTGTGTAACATTTAACACTAATTTATGGTTACAAATAGATAGGGAAATGCAACATGAGATTGAAATTTAAACATCTTTGCTACCAAAAACATATTGTAATAAAAGTTTCCATTTTGTTACAATTCAAAATATAGATTATCAAATATTCTTGCATATAAAATCATATATTTATGATAGTCTTGTGGAGGGGGGAAATCATATAATTATGATACTAGACGACCTATTTCACACAATTAGAACATGTGGTACCAAAATCACATAAGTACAATTAAGTAAAAACTATTGTAACTTACCCTGCATTTGTATCAAAGTTTATCAATTTTCCTAATAATAGAGATAATAAAATTTAGACATAGTTCCTTAAGTATTTTTGGATTCTTCTTCAATTGAAATTAAAGTTTTGTCCTCATAATAATCTATGTAATAGTTTTTTTAATCAAACATAATTAGAGTTTCCTCTTGATAAAGATCATCATAAATTATGAACATAAGACTTTAGATTTCATTATATTAAAGAACAACACCAATGGATTCACATAATTATCATTAATTTAAGTATTTCATATCATAATTTTCTCTTAAGAACAAAATATATTATTATCTCCACCAATATTATCATTTCCAAAATTATTGTTGTCATCAACATTACCACCACCATCACCACCGATGACAATGATGCTGATGAATGGTGGTAGGTGACAAAATTTTTATTTATAAAAAATATGATATGAAAATTTTTAATTAATTGTTATGATCTTAATAATTTGTTATTATGAGTAGTTTAGATATGCATAGTTCTAAAGTAATGATTGCACCTTAGAGGAGACCAATCCTAAAAAATTACAATATATATCAACATAGATTTACTTTCTGCTTCATCTCTTTTTCCAGACCCATTTTTTTCATATCTTTGTCTTCCTTTTTACATATGACTTGGGGTATATTAATTACACTTGGACACTCTGAGATTTTGGAGAATTACACAAAACTGTATTATTTTTCCTATACCAATCTTTTAATTGAAAAGTATTAGACTAAGACTTATTATCTTATGCATATTAACTCCCTAATTATTTTAAAACATTACATGCCTCCTTCTAATTCATGCTGTTATAGACATTAAGAAGGTAGTAAGAGTTTATGCAATCTCAGAAAACTTTAAGAAATGTGAATATAATTTACTATATCACTTGTTATGTATGTGACTTTCTTTATATCCCTCTTATCCTTTCACTCACATGTAAACAACTAGGTTTATGATCTAGGAAGCACATACACGGATCATGAATGCTGCTTTCAGGTGTTGGACATGTGTTTGGAATGCAATAAGCTGGTTTTCGAGGAACCAATACCTACAGAAATCCAATAAGGAAGACGAAGAATAGAGAGGGAAAGAGTGAGGTAATTGGAAATTTCATTCATGCATTGCTTGTTATTTAGATTAGTATTTATAAACTTCCTAGTAACAGAAAGATCCTAGGAATATTTGGCCATAACAGAATTTCTACACACTGTCCCTTAGGAGCAGACAATATCAAGCAAGGAAATTCTAGAAGGTAGCCTCAGCTGGTCTTACCCTTCTTCCTCAAATAAGGTAAGAAGGTTTTGCAATTCTTCTTTTGGACTTAGCTTCTTCCTGCACCCCTTCTTTTGATTTTGTGACCCCTGCCCTTACCTCTATTTGTAAGCTCGTATCATTCCTCGGCCCTTGTAAGACCACCTTGTCCTCAAGGTGGTAGTTTTCACACAGCTGATTCCAATCCTCCCACTAGGTATCATCAGGTGAGAGACCATTCCATTGCACTAGCACCTCCCAGGGATCCTCGGTGGATGCTCTACGGTAATCCAAGATACCTAATGGAAACACGAGGGGTTGGTCGTTGAGTAACTCCTTGTGCCAGGCAATTCCCGCCATATTTTCTGGTGAACCGCAAAAAGACTTCAGCTTGGAATAGTGGAATACGGGGTGTATTTTAACTTCCTATGGCAATTGTAACTTATATGCAACGAGCCCAATGCATTCTATGACTTGGAAGGGTCCATAGAACCGCTTGGCAAGCTTGCCTGAAACTATCTGAGATCCCTTTGTCGTTGCCTTCCAACGAGGGTGAAGCTTAAGGAGAACCCAATCTCCTATCTGGTAGTTCACTTCGCGACGTTTCCCATCAGCTTGGCTTTTCATAGCAGCTTGTTCCTTAGAAGCTTATTTCGAATAGCTTGGAAAGTGATATCCCTGTCAGTTAACATCTCTTCAACGGCCTCAATGTTCGAAGACCCTGTAATATATTCTGGATAGTTAAAGGTTTTCGGCTAAAGGTAACACCATACGTAGTGGCTCCAGTTCCCACATTCCATGAAGTATTATGGGATCATTCGACCCACGAGAGGAGCTTCCCCCACAAGCTTGGCCGAGGATGGATGAAGGCTCGCAAATATTGTTCAATTATGCGATTCAAAACCTCTGTCTGTCCATCAATTTGTGGGTGATACGAGAAGCTCATTCGCAAAAGTGTCCCACTCAAACGGAAGAGTTCTTGCAAGAATCTGCTGATGAAAATAGGGTCTCGATCGAAGACCAAGCTCCAGAGAATCCTATGGATTTTGACGACAATGTTGATGAATAAAGAGGCAGTCGTGTGAGATGTGTGCGTCGTGGGTAATATGCCAAGGTGGATCCATTTGGAAAAATGATCAACGACGACCAAGATGGTGGTGTTACCCTGGTATGGTGGAAGGCCGACGATGAAGTCCAACGAGAAGTCCTCCCAGGGTCAGCATGGTATTGGCAATGGACATAAGAGACCCGCCGTCTTTTGAGTCTTGTATTTAGTTATCTTGCAATCAACACAGTTAGCCACAAACTGTTTGACGTCTTCCCGGAGACCTGTCCAATGGAAGTTTTCTGATATGAGGGCCAAGGTCTTAGTAACTCTGGCATGGCCACCAGTAGGCGTGGCATGGTATTCGGTGAGCAAGGTGGAAGTAATTGGGATCTCCCGGGGCAGCCAAATATGACCTGAGTGTAGCACCAAGTCTTGAGAGAGAGAAAATTGGGGGTATTTGTGGGGAGTATCGCAAATGGATTGGCGAAGGCCCGTGTACTCAGGGTGAGCTTCTAGCTGTTGACGAATTTCCTTAAGGAAGGTCAACGATGGTACTGACAGAATCAAGGATAGGGATGAGCCTGTCTCAGGTAATCTAGACAAAGAATTCGCCGCTTGGTTATGGCTGCCAGAACGATATTGAATTTCATAATGGTAGCCCATCAATCGTGCCAAGTACATATGTTGTTCATTCGTTTGAATGACTTGAGTCAGTAATTCCTTAAGGCTTCGATGGTCAGTGAGGATGATGAAGTAGTGACCGAGAAGGTATTGTCTCCATGATCTTCACCACCGTGGTTATAGCACACAGCTCTCGGACATAGGTTGATGCACGGAGGAGCTTCTGACTGGATGGCTTGCTGAAGAAAGCACTGGAGTGTCCTTGTTGTGAGAGGACCACACCCATGCCCACCCCCGAAGCATCCATCTCGACGATGAATGGCACAACAATGTTGGGCAAGGCCAGGACTGGTGCTAAAGACAGGGTATGCTTGAGTTGATCGAAAGCCGCTTGAGCTTGTGGGGTCCACTGGAATGGTTCCACCGTAGATGCCTTAACCAAAGGAGCTAGTATATTTGTGTATCCACGAATGAATCTGCGATAGAACCCGGTGAGTCCCAAGAAGCTTCGAACTGCCTTAATGGAACGTGAAATTGGTCATTGGTAAATAGCGGCAACTGTCGAGGCTACAGGTTCCACACCTCTTTTTGAAACCAGGTGCCCGAGATACTCCACCTGAGGCTACGCAAAATAACACTTAGACAGTTTTAAAGCAAATTGATTGTCAAGCAAGACCTGAAAAGTTGTTTCCAGATGGGTCAGGTGAGCCTCGAATAAAGTAATGTATATAAGAATATCGTTGAAGAAGATGATGATGAAGTGCCGGAGATATGGCCGAAAAATCACGTTCATAGTGGCCTGAAATGAAGACGGCGCATTGCATAACCCGAATGACATTACTTTAAACCTGTAATGACCATGGTGCGTCCGAAATGCAGTTTTGGGAATGTCGGCATCATTCATTTGTATCTGATGGTATCCCTGTCGTAAATTGAGCTTCAAAAAGCATTGGGCACCACCCAATTCATCAAGCAATTCGTCAATTGTCCGAATAGGGAACCTATCTCGGACGGTGACCGCGTTCAGAGCATGGTAGTCCATGCAAAAGCGCCATGTGCCATCTAGTTTGGTTACAAGCAACACCGACGACGAGAATGGGCTCGTGCTGGGTTGGATGAGACCCTATTGGAGCATTGAATCTACTTGAAACTCAAATTCGTGCTTTTGGTAGTGAGGATAGCAGTAGGGACACACATTGACCGGCAAAGAGTGAGGAAGCAGGTGAATATGGTGATCTATGGTTCTTGCCGGAGGCAGAGCATGTGGCTGTTGGAAGAGAAGCGTGAACTTCGTGAGTAAGTGCTGAATCCCTTTGGGTATGACTTGGGCATTGGGGACTATAGACACCTCGGGCATCACCGTAATGTGGAAGTAGAAAGTGTCGGCCTAGCGGCGATAAAGACGGCAGAACTGGTGCTGAGTAAGGGTCCCCAAATTGGTGTTGTGCTCGCCCTGGAGCTCAACCAAGCGGTCCTGATAAAAAAGCTGCATGGACAAAGTATTATAGTTGGTCAACACTGGACACAAGGTCTTAAGCCATTGGACACCAAATACGATATTGGCACCGAAAATTGGTAAAATGTAGAGGTCGAGGATCAAGGTATATTCCTAAATGTCCACGGCCACAGCTTCACAAATGCTTGTACACTCCAAGTATAGGTCGTTACCTACCATTACACGGAGTGGTGTAGACATCGTCCAGCAAGGCAAGCACAAGCAGGTGACCACCGAAGGTTGTACGAAATTATGTGTACTTCCTCCGTCGACGAGGACAGTGACACGGTGGCTGGGCAAGAGGCCTGCTAAGTGGCCCGAAAGTGAGTTTAAACTTATTTGGGCCTGGTATGGATCCGGGTTGTCGGGCAGGTCGGGTGTCGGGTGTGGGTCACCCTGCTCTATATTAGGCAAAGAAGGGTTATCTTTTTCCCCAATGAGTAGAAGAACCCAAGAGGTGCAACGATGCCCTCTCTGGTACTTTTCGTCGCAGTTGAAGCATAACCCATGCTCACGGCGTGAGGTTAGCTCCTCTGGTGTCAGGTGCTTCATTGGTGGTGGTGGTGGTCGGGGAGGCGACGACAAGAGAGGTGGAAGTGGAGTCGAGCGAAGAGGTAGTGGAGCTAGTGGCAGCAGGCATGCACGCGAGGGCGGCGATAGCCCGAGAGCTTCTCCTCCTGGAGGCGGGTGGGGCCGGTAGCCTGGACCAGCGTGAGAGGTTGGTGAGCCTGCACCTCGCGACGAATCTTCTAGGACAGGCCAGAGATGAAGTAGGCCAAGAGAAAGGGTGGCGACAGTCCGATTATCCTGTTGGCCAGGTCTTCGAACTCCGACAGGTACTCTACAACTGTCCCTCTTTGTGTGAGTATAAACAGGGCAAACCTTGCCTGTAAGGCTTGCAAAAATGTCGACCATGATGTAAACTGAGCATTGTTGGTCATATTGTAACATCCCATTTTTTTCGTATATAAAATTTTAGAGAATAATGATGTTTTATAATTAAATAAATAAAGAAAAATATTTATAATAAAATAATGGTTTGAGAAAATAGGAAGGGTATTTTATTATTCATTTGATGGAGAATAAAATATGGTTTCTTCTTTTTATAAAATAATAAAAATAAATAAATAAAGTAAATAATAGGTCGTGAATACCCCTAGTTATAAATAGCGACATACTACGTCAGTTTTCAGACTGACTTCTCAGCCTCCTCTGCCTACCAATTTCGTTTTTTCTTTCTTCCTCTCCCAAAACCCTCTCTTTTTCCCGCAGGTCATCAAACCTGTCTCAGAAAAATAAAGATCTCGGACTCATTTACCGTTGGATCCTCGTGAAATTTAAACAGCATGTTCGCAATCCATTTCCAAGCATTCTCACCGTTCGAAATTTAGATATAACGTCTGCGCTAAGAGAAATACCCCTCGCATTGTAACATTTTTCTTTCCCGCCGAAACCCAGAGCTGTCTTGGTAAAACTACGATCCCGTTTTCGTTAACCGTTGGATTGTCGTAAAATTTGGATATGTTGTTTGAAATTCAGTTGCGCACTCTTTGAGTGGTGGGATTTACGAGATAATGTTCGTGGAGGGAGAAAAAGGAATCGCATGAAGATAGTCCAAATGGAGGCTTTAATCCTTTCTCTGTTTCTCTCACGTTTGGGAACTCTATCGGAGCAGTCGGAGGAAAAACTGGAGGAATCTTAGGGAACCGTTGGAGATGACGCTATCACCGTGGGAAGACACGTGAGTCTGCTTAGAGGTAAGGGATGAGTTATTTACAGTTGGGGATTAGTGAGAACATGTGTAGGGATCCTTAGAGGATTAAATTGGGATTTTATTTTGGAATGTTTGTTAAATTGAAATTTTTCCTTTATGATTATAAATAAAATATTGATGTCCTAATGAAAATTGCTTGATAAATTGTGCTCTTGATATTTGTATATTTCGACCTATGATTTTGATATAATTGTGTAATATTATTTGAGGGGTTTTAGTCCTCATGTTGTGATAGTCTTTTATATAAATTGTTATATTGAGGATATGAAATGATGATTCAAATTGTGAGTATGAGATGAATTGTAGAATAACATGTTGCTTTGAGATTATAATATTGTTATTGAGATTGAGTATAAGTGTAAAGTTGAACATGCGTTAATTTGTGAGATACGTGTAAACATGTGATGGTGGATTGTGACACTATGAGATGTGAAATTGTGAATGTGTTCTAGTTGTGGATAAGTGTGTAGTTAACACTTGATGTGAAATTACTTGTGTTGTAAGCTATGAATTGTACAATAACCCGACCAGCGTTATCTTGAGAAAAGCATTGATGCGCAGTGTTAAAGAGAAAATGTAGGTTTCCTATTGAGGAACCAGTGTTAAATCGTAGCGCAATTGTGTTGAACGTGTTTAAAACACGAGTGTAAGGTCGTGGGTATTGTATAATTCATGAGCAGTGTCTGCATGCAAAAAATATTTTAGGGGTTGGACCTGAATCAGGAGGGAGAGGCCCTGACGGACTCTTTGGAGTGTAGGCCTTGGAGGTCACCGGGTTTGAGTGCTCCTTTAAGCCTATGCTGATCCCATATGGTTGGAGCAATCTCACAAAACATCGTGACCCTGACTGGTCATCCTATGATCTTACTTAGTGAGAGTGACCTGACAAACCCATGGTGTGGTGTGTCTTGTTATGTACTCCTAAGCGCCCTAGGGTGGTTTTTCACTGACATGGTACCACATTGCATATAGGATTAAGTCTTAGCATAACTGTTGCATATGCTTGCTAATTGATGTGTTATTATATCTTGATCGAAGTGTGGAATTCTTGTGTAATGTGATTGATGATTGAAAAGTGAATTTTGAATGACGAAGTGGTGAAGTTACGTGAGCTATGTTTAAGCAAGTGGTATCTCATTTATATAATATGTATATTTAATTGTCTTGTTTCTCTATTAGTTAGGAATGTGATAACTCACTCCCTGCGTGTTGTTGTGTTTGGATCCTATGATGATCTTGAACTTGTGTTCGAGGGAGCAGATGAATAGGTGAATGACTATGAAGAACCTCATGTTAGAGGACACAGGAACACAACGCTCTGATAGGATGTGACATTAGGATATAGGTTCTATATTAATTGTATGAAGCTTAGACGACCTTGTTTGAGTCGAGAATACTTTATTATTTATTTGGACAAGTTTGAATATGATGTAGAAGAAAATGAATGTGAGCCTTTTTCCCCTTTGAAAGACTTGTAAAAAAAATGTTTTAAAAATACTCTTAATTAATATTTGAATTTTTTTTCCTTATTAGTATATATGTGAGGGGTAGAGGGTGTCACACATATACTGAAACCAAGCAAGAGCTCTGCCTTCCATGTAGAAGAAGGCAATGGTGAGATGATCCTTGTATGGGGTATTGTGGTATTCAAAATATAGATTGATCTTAAAGATCCAACCTAATGGTTTTGTACCATTGAAACGAGGTACTTCTAATTTCATCTTGTGATTGGTTGTAGGGACAGATGGCTAGTGGTGATGAGTTGGTGTTGGAGCTATAGTGGAGACCGGGGTGACTGGTGAAACGCGGTGAAGGAGTTCGTCCATCTTCAAGGTCATGGAGTGCATGGTATCCCCTAGGCAGGTGAGGACATCCTCGAGGTGGGTCGAGGATCCCTCGTGCTTGCTTGGGTCGGACATGGAGGCAACAAGAGCACCAAATGTTAGGGATGCAGCAAGCTGGTTTTCGAGGAACTAGTACCTCCAACAATTCAATAAGGAAGAAGAAGAACAAAGAGGGAAAGAGTGAGGTAATTGGAAATTTCATTCATGCCTTGCTTGTTATTTACATTAGTATTTATAAACTTCATAGTAACAGAAAAATCCTAGGAATATTTGGCCATAACAAAATTGTCCACATTGTCCCCTAGGAGCAAATAATATCAAGCAAGGAAATTCTAGAAGGTAGCCTCAGTTGGTCTCACCCTTCTTCTAAAAACGTAGTCTTTGAGGTAAAAAGGTTTTGCAATTCTTCTTTTGGACTTTTCTTCTTGTACCCCCTCTTTTGCTTTTGTGACCCCTGCCCTTGTCTCTGTTTGTAAGCTCGTATCAACATGTTTCCGACCCAGATGAAGCTTGGACATGCAGCAGGTGTGTTTTTGTTGTGCATGTCCTTTTGTTTTTGACATCATACACCGTGGACATGGCCCAAACGAGTGGACATGGTCCAACCTATGTTGTCAGTAGCAGTCTTCGCAGTTTTGTCAACAATAAAAAGTATAATGCAATAAAAAATTGTAAAAATACTATTTGAAACATAACATGGAATATAACAAGAGTTTAATACCTATGCATTGATAGTATAAAATAGATTTTCCACTATCATCCAATCATAAATTACTGTTTGAATTACTTTAAGATAATTATTTTAAATGTTGACACATTTACCATGTTAGTGCATATATAGCGTTCTAGGTTGCCAAGAATGGTGGAGTTGACTGGAATGAACTCATGAGTTCTGTCAAACCAAAAACAAAATGCGCACTCATACAGCGGTCATGTGGTTATTCATAGCGTTGGAGTTTGAGCATTAATGACATAGGAAGGGTGATAAAAATAATTGGGATGAGGTTCTTAACAAGGTAGAGATGGTACCACAGCAGTTTGTTTGTCTGAGCTATTCTCCTGTAAGCAGGTTCTTAACAAGGTAGAGATGGTACCACAGCAGTTTGTTTGTCTGAGCAAAAATGCCATAAGCATAATTGGGATGAGGTTCTTAACAAGGTAGAGATGGTACCACAGCAGTTTGTTTGTCTGAGCTATTCTCCTGTAACCTTTATGCTTATGGCATTTTTGCTCTATGATTTGCTCAAATATATGTGCACAGAAGCAAAATCCAAGCTGCTCAGTTATGGTGGACAATTGGTATGGCGAATTTCTTGAAAGCATTGAGCCTTCCATGGTGAAGCAAATCCCTTTCTGTGAAGCTGTTCAGAGAAGCTCTCCAGTAGGTTCATAAACCAAACCAGTTGCAGGCGCCAGTCAAGGATATTTGTTATGTTTCACAACTTTTGAACCTTTTAGGATGTTTGTTAGTCGTTACTTTGCTCTCTTAACTGATATTAATAACTCTTCTCATGTCAATCTAAGGTGAGATCTTTGCTGATATGAAACCTTCATGGATGGGAATACAACTGAGCTTTCGTGGAATGGACCTCTTGGAGAGCCATTTGCTGTATTTTGCCACGTATGGTCATTTCATTTGTATCATGCAATCCTTCCTATGCATTGGTACAAACAGAATAATACACTACAGAAATTGTTTGTGCATATAAATTAGATCACGGTGTTCTAACTGCAAAAGAATATACCAACTAAAACATAATTTTGGAATCAAATCGATTGAATCAAATCCTATCCACAAATATTGTAAAAAAAGAAAAAAGAAAGAGATGGAGGAGACTAAGAAATATTGATGGGATGTTTAATGTTTTCTGGTCACGAAGCCTAAATATGTAGTGAACGATATGAAGCCGAGGACAAGCTGTTTTTGTCTTTTGTGGGATACGAACGTTGACTACCACGCCCGTGCGTACCATTGGTTCTTCCATTTCCGAAGTTTCTGGATTAAGCATGTGGTAGTCCTATAGAACGTGGGATTATTTTTCATGAATAGATATAAGTGATACATCACAGATTGCAGAAAAAACCAAAGAAACACCCGGATAGAAAGTAATCCCAGGTTCACTTAATTGAGGATCCTCCTATGGAAAATACAACTCCGAGTTACCAAATTTCAAAAAATCCAATCACAGAACCACAAATCCATATGAGAACAAGTTACCAAGGCATTGGAAACCAACAACAATCCCTTTTTGTTTCATGATGTAATTATGAATTCGAGTTACATGGGAACAAAGAAAATGTCAAGCTTCAACAACCTTGATGGAGGTGCAGACACAATCTATAGAATTTGGAGTGTCTGTCACTTATATTTTCACCATACTGGCTACTAGTTGATGTCACCCCCTCAGGTTGAGAGTTCGATACACAGCATGTGGTCTGATAATGGCCTGACAGCATGTGGCCCTATAGGCCAACAACAACCATTATTTTGAAGCCATATTAGAATTACTGTTTAGGTCTTACTAAACTCCTAAAAGCTAGTTTAAGAGCTGAAATTACCCCATATATCACTAGTTTATGTGTGATTTCCTACACAACGGTATAATTAATTTTCAGTGTTACGTAAATTAATCATCTTAGATGATCAGAAATATCTCTAGCCATAAGCCTCATGCCAACTCCAATACACACCAGCATAAAAAGATACTATAAAAAAGAAATCCATAAGTTGAGTATCATATCAGACTCATACAATTATTCAAAGAGAACTAGTTCTAGTTAGATCAAATGAAAGACTCAGAAAAAGATAGTTTCTCAAAACAGTAATAAAGAGGTTCAATGTTTCTCTGCAACATCATACAGATTTTTATGTTTCCATGGAAGTGCCAAGTCAGTCTAATTAAGGTTCAGCATAAAGCATAAAGTCTCTGCATTCTTGGCAATTGCAATCCTCAAAACGGCACTTGATGCACCCTTCGCAGTAACAAGTTGAGCAGCCTTGGCAAGTTGAAGAACGAGAACAGCCCCTGCTTGCTCTCAGACTTGGTCTCTCTTCATCATCATCGCAGGTTATTCTAAAAATGAAAATTACCACCTCATTAATTAGAATTGATATTCGAGCCGATCTCTCAACTAGAATATAGCTTCTTTCAGTATTCAAGTTTACTATATGCTGTATAAGCTAATGTGAGTCACTTTTCCATCTATACACAGTTTGGCTTGGCCCCAAGCTAACATGCAAGAGTCACAATAATTAATGATCCTACCTTACTAAAGAAGGATTGTCTCTACTGAAAGAGATTTGAAACCTAAATTAGAAAGTTGACAGGATCATATAAATCGTGCATGAACTTGAATATCATATAGCTTGAGCTGTGATTTGGGAGCAACTTACTTATGGTAAGGCCAAAGAGAACAAGTCCAGGATTTGTTGTTCAAAGCTTCATGGTAGTTCTTAATATCTGGTCTGTTCTTGAGACGGAACCTGCGCTCCTTCCTGCAACTCGTGCAATGTAGGAACTCATCCCTGTGAAAGTTTCGTTTCCTCATTGCAGAGTCTTTCCAGTTAGCCACATTTGCCTGGTGTGTGTAATATTTCGTCAGAGGTGTCTTCCAGAGTGGAACTCTATCTTCATCTTCACAATGAACCCAGATGTTGCTCTTCCACCTTCCAGTCCCTTCTTTCAAAGCATGCTTCTCAAACGCTTCTGGAGTCACATTCACTGATCCAAATAATAATTGTAAAACTAAATTAGTGTAATAAGATTATCTATTATCTATATTTTACTTTGGTTTCTTATGTTTAAAAAGTTGAACTTTGGTCTGAGTGTCTTTATTAGACCACATTGATCCTTTCGTCACCTTTTACACTAATCGTATTAATTTTTCACAATTTTTCACTTGTTAACCAAATTAGTGTCACAAACTAGCGGAAGAATTAATATGGTCTAATAGAAAAACTTTACTGGAACAAAGTGAAACTTTTTGAAATATGAGCAAACTGAAACCTAGATAAGAAACCAAAATTTTATTTTAGCCTACTACTACCACTACTAATAATAATATATTTGCCGTCTCTTTTTCATTTGAACATATATAGATATCTGTAAATATTGTAATTGTAATAATGATATAATCCATACTGACAGTGGAATCTTATTACCTGTTAATCAACACTTAAAACTTTGTAAGTTGTATGCAATGTATCAAAGAAATCATTCACTACCAACTAAGCATCCAGTAGAAATAGTGGTTTTCAGAATAAAATAAAATTAAATAGTAGTTCCGTTTCACAGTTATTGGAGTTTACTAATGATGAAAATTTATGTTTTTAGCAATATTAGTTAGTTTCACATATGTTTTTATGTTTTCAAAGAAATAATCACATTTTTTATATTCACCGACGCTAATTAATAATGTTAACTAATCAATTAATTTTCTAATGTGGATTAAACCAAACATATAACTGACTCAATGGGTCTAGCTCAATTGAGAATCCTCAAAGAACACAATTAATCATGGAGAGGGGTGAGAAGCCTTAAGTGTAAATAAACCCCGAACAAAGAGATTATGATTATTGTTAATTAAAAACATATAAGTCTTGTAATATGCATGCATATTTAAGGAGAAGGAATGAAAGTTTCTCTCAAAAAGAAAAGAGAAGGAAAGGAAATACACAAAAGTCTATGCTATTCATTTTATTAATTCGTCCAAATTAGAAAACAAAAGCTATTATTTAACTTATTTTACATATGAAAGAGAATCATGAAAGGCTAAAAAAACAGCTTTTATTGTACAATTATATTAAAACAAAACAAACTACTTGCTTCAAACATGAGAGATCAATTATAGCATGAGAAACAAAAAAAGCTTCAGAAATGGAAGTGGAAAACTTACCCAAGGGACACCCAGGGCAGCACTCACAAGTGATAAAATATTCACCATTGTTATTGATTTTTAGCCTCCCAGCATAATCTCCATATACTTTGTTTGTAGTGCCACAAAGAACCTCAATATAGTCTTCACCTCTGTTGAAACCGAGGATCATTTTGAGCTCTTCTTCGTCAAACAATATCTTACCATCATCTCCAACCCTAAACTGTTTTCTTCGTTTTGATGACCCTGTGTTGTTTCATCATGAAAATAGTTCAAGCCAAGAATTATAGACAAAAATTAAAGTCAATATTTTTGAAGGCACAAAAATTAAACTCAATTATAGACAAAAATAGTTCAAGGCATAAAATATGCATGCTGATATACACATGATAGGAGGGATATAATGGCGTAACTGTGAAACTAATTTAATCGTTTGTGGAGAAAATTTTTGAAAACTAAATATTATGACAAAAAAAATCTTTCAAGAATTATTTAATCTCTAATTTTTTTCAAGAACTAATATATGATAAAACATGTAACCTTAGAAGATTAAATTAAATATTTTCTTTTAGAAAAGTTTATTTATACCAAATACGTAATTGGGATATACCTCCATTGTTCCCGTTGAGTTCTCGTCGGCAATTTTCTCCTATGCAAAACAAATTAAACATGTTATTAAAGGTTAGTTTCGTGCTATTTTTAAAAACTTAATTTATTGATATATATATATATATATATATATATATATATATATATATATATATATATATATTTTGTAAATGAGATGAGAAAAGGAAAACTAGAGGTTGCCTGTTCATTATGATACCAGATGTTTCTTTTCAAACTAAATCTCTTCTTTCGGAAGATAATTTAGATAATTTTTATTAGTTAAAAAACTCATTAATGATGTAAATGATTAAATTAAATAGAAAATAAAGCAAAAAAGTCATAATCCTCTGTTATGTGGATAAAACACAAAAAAAAAAAAAAAATACAAGAGAGAAATTTACACCCCATCCCCTACAACCAAAAGCAGTAAGAAACAGTTTGAGCATGGCCCACAACCCAATAGAAGGATTTGTGCATCTGTTTTACATGGTCAGGATAATTGTAACATAAATTGATAAATTAAAACACACACAATTAAAAGAGAGAGAGAGAATACATGTTTGTTAAATGATATCTCAATTGGTCATAAAACAGAGTATGTCAATGTGAAACAATGAAATATTTGATAAATTGAGATAGACCTTATGTATATACGGAACTATTGGATGACAAACTAAAGACATTATATTAATTGAGATAATTGACATAGTTAGCATTTGTTTTTTCTTCACATCTTTCTCTAGTTACACTTGTTGAGTGTGAATGAATATTTTTTTCCATAGTTTTGTGGTTCAATGAAACTTGTTATATGACCTATTCCGAATCTAACTCATTGGAACAATCAATTCCGTCTTATTTTTAATTAAAAATATATTAATTGATTCCAAAGGCTATTTCAACCTGTGGCTTGAATGTGATTCCTTTTTAACAGTCCAAGCATTTGGGGATCCTAACATTGTGCCATGGAGCTTGCATAATCGTTGGATGAATTGCTTAGCTTTCATCAAAACATTGAATTTCCAGGTCTATCATATCTTCAGAGAAGGTAATAATTATGCAGATGGTCTAGCCAACCAAGGTCTCCAGGAAGTGGGGTTTATTTGGACAGATGTTCTCCTGCTTTTAATTAAGGATTTCTTCTTTAGGGAAAAGTCTGGTTTACCTAGCTATAGATTTCATTTTACGTGAGTTTGATTTGGTCTCCTCACTTTTTTCTTGTAATTTTTATTTTTTACATCAATACTACTACTAGGTGGGCTTCATAGAATCATTAATTAGTGTCATTGGTGTGAAATAGAAAAGTATTAACAAAAACAAGATACATCATCATCGAAACTTAGTTATATAAAAGGGATACTTACAAGAAAATAATCTATCAATATAAACTTAGATAATCCATAAAGTCAACTAAAATGATATACACTTGAAATTATAACTATGTAAACGAAGAATTTGCTTTTTACTTAAATGCATAGAATTCAACTATCTATTGAAACCATATGAAAACATACTTAAGGAAAAGAACTGATTTAGAAAAGAAATCACACTAACCTTGAGTAAAATTGTTGAATTCTTTCTTTATCTCTATTTTTTGATTTCTCTTCAGTTGAGGTGAATACCCTGTAATGTAATCATAAGGTGAAAGGAAACCCTTAATTTAATTTTACATCTCTCCAAAATTAACAAAATGTAGAAAGAAATTGGAACCCTATATTCATGACTAATGAATTGCGTAAAAATTGAGTGTAGGCATACCGGATTTCTCTTCAGCCATTTGTTTTATGGATTTAGGGTATGGACTGTTATCTCCTCAAACAAAGTTTTCACAACGATAAAAATTTTCAATGCTATCTAATGTGCCTAATAAACTATGTTACAAAAATATAATTTTTAATTGTTACTAAAATAAAAACTTGATGCGTTAAAAGAAATAAAATCTGAATCCCCAAAAACAAAAGAAATAATAATTAAACAAAACCATAATTTCTTCAAAGTTAAAAATATAATTAATGAAAATTGATGAGATAATTTTGAATCAAATTATATTAACTGTCCCTTATTAAATGAATTTTGGAAGTAAGTGATAAATAGTTTTGCATAATATACAAATCGCATTAAATTGTACGTTTTCAAAATAACTTTATATTCAAGTGTTATAAACAATAATAAATGTTTAAAACACAATTGTCCAAGTGTATTGCACACTATTTGAACCGTGGCCATCCTAGCTACATATAATGAGATGTTGATCATAATAAATGTTAAAATAATTGAGAATGTATTTTGGTTAAAAAAATGAGTATATTACATTGACCCCCCTCAAGGTTTTGGTTTATTAAACTTGATACCCTTCCTTTTTTGGCATTACTTTGTGCTCCCTTCTCTAAACTCCATGAAGCTTCTATTAACAAATTAAATTAAACAAAAAAGAAATTATTTTACTTCTATGATAATCCCAAGTTTCCCTTGTCACTAGATAGATGGAGATTAGGTTTGGAGGTGGACTCTTCAACTCCCGCAAGGCCTCTCCTTTGTCCTTTCCCTTCACCGTCACCAAGATCTAATCAAAATCTTGTTCTCCCACTCTCGCTGCCACCATCACCACCTGTGACAGTTGTATCCCACTCTTTGTTCTCACTGGCCTAGTTCCCACTCCATCCTCTCGCCACCAGCACGGACAATGCAACACCACCACTTTAACAACAACAAGTCGATCTAAGAACCACATAAATCCAGATCTTCGCTCTCGGCACACGATTATGAATCCAGCTTGGCCATCGAGTCTCACATTGCAGCAAATCGAACATCAAGAAGACCTCCAATGTCAAGGAAGAAGATGAATTGGAGTAACCATACTTTGTTCATTCTTGTTCAATTTGTGGAGGCTTTCATTGGGTTTTATGTTTAAATTTTGTTTGGTTTATTTTTTATCTCCTTTTTGTTAATTTATTCTATGATTCTATGGTTGTACTTTGGTAATTTAGAACCTTTAAATAATAAATAGGGTACAAAAAGGGATTTGGGCTTGCATATTGCTACTCATTTAAAATGGTGCATACTACCGAATTCATGTCTATCCTAAAATTATGGAATATTCATGCCTCACCTTCACTAGTTTTTTGGTTGAATTTGGGAAGGAAGTACATAGAATTATAGATGTGTTTCTAAAAGAACAAAATATCTCTTGAATACATAGAATTGAGTTGCCTTTTGAAACCATATGAAAACCTAAAAGAGTTAAGCAAAAGAATTTATTTCAAAGAAAATCACACTTACCTTTTGTAATATTCTTGAGTTTTTTCTTTATCTCGATTATTTGACTTCTCTCCCACTGAGGTGGATCGCCTGTAGTGAGATTGAGAGAAAGGAAACCCTTAATTTTATTTTTCACTTCTTTCAAAATTACTACGCTAATCAATAAAATCCACTAAAATTAAATACACATCAAATTATAACTATGTTTGTAAAAGAAAGAAATATCGCTTGAATGCATAGATTTCAGCTACCTTTTGAACAATATGAAAACATAAATCACTTAAGGAAAATAATTGAGATTAGAAAAATCACACTAACATTGAGTAATATTCTTGTCTTCTTTCTTTTTCGCATTTTCTTCACTTTTCTTTTGTTGAGTTAGATCACTTGTAATCATATGGGGAATGAAAACCCTTAATTTTATTTTTCAACCCTTCCAAAATTAATGAAATATAAAAAAAATTGGAGCCCTAAGTTCATGACTGCACAATGAGATGCATGGAAATTGACCTATAGGTAGTCCGGATTCCTCTTCTGCCATTTGATATACTGATTTTGGTATGGACATATTTCTTCTCAAATAGAGTTTTCACAATGAGAAAAATGACTTTCAATGTTGTCTAATGTGCCTAATAAACTATGTTGCAAAAATTTAATTTATAATCACTTTTTAAAATAAAAAGAGGACACGTTAAAAGAAATCAAATCTGAATCCCAAAAAGCCAAAGAAATAATAATTAAACATACCCTTAATTTCTTCATAGTTGAAAATATAATTAAAGAAAAGTGATGAGATGATTTTAATAGAAAGTATAAATTGTCACTTATTAAATGAATTTTGGAAGTAAGTGATAAATATTTTCGCATAAAATACAAATCACATTAAATTCTACGTTTTCATCATAACTTTATATTCAGGTGTTATAAAAAATAATAAATATTTAAAACACATTTGACCCAGTGTATTGAACACTATTTGAACATCATCCTAGCTACATATAATGAGATGTTGATCATAATAAATTTTTAAACAATTGCGATGTATTTTGGTAAAAGACAATTAGGTGACAATCAAATACTTCACTTAAAACTAGAGGTTGAAAATAAAAAAAATAGAAGTTGTGTGTTGATTATGATAAAGGATTTGTCTCTTCAAGACCAACTATCTTCTTTTAAGAGATAATTTAAATAATTTCTATATCATCTAAAAATACTCATTAATCATACAAATGCATAAATTCAACAAAAAAAAGAACAAAAATTTATATAACTCTTGGAATATTCAAGCAACTCTTAATTACATCGTTAATTAATGCTTTTATTTTTATACATAAATTTAGTTTCGTTTAATAATCAAATTAATTGATATTAAAAATGCATGTCAAACAATTATTATATTACCCCGTAGTAATCAAGCATCCTTTAATTGTCTATCTATAACACAAGTTGATTGATTTACAAAATAAATTAGGGAGGGGTCATGTCATTAACCAACACTGATTAGTTTGAAGTTTTTATTTGTATTTAATAGGAAAATTTGAACCAAATTTTGAAGAAAAAAAAAGAATGCAAAATTAACTGTGTCTATCTATAACACAAGTTTGAAGTCAATATGGTTGCATTAATGGACATTGATTGATGGAAAAAACCGAATAAAAATATCAAAATGTGTGCATTATTGGACATTAACTGAGTTAAATAAAAAAAAAATTAATATTATATTTTTTATATTAATATCATATTTTAAAATTGATGTCCAAATATACAATTTATTTTCAAATGTTACATTTTATATTTAATTAATAGACAATTAATGCTAATGGTATTGATTTTGTAGCATCATCTTTTGAAGGGAAAAATTACACAAAACTTTACTTTTATGTGTCTTCAAATCTGTAATGCTTTTTACATAAAAAGTTCAATTATATATTTTTTATTACTTTAATCATATTATGACATTTTTCTGTCTTTTCTAATGTTAAATTATTTTCTGTTGCTAAAGGAACATGTTGAACATAAGCATTTGTAATAGCCGTCTAAAAGTTACCTTCAAACCTACCAAAATGAAGCTATAAAACTCATATAAAATGTATTTTATGTGAAGAAAACATAATTAATTAAAACAATATCACGAAATCCTCCATTAGAGTTGATATTATGTCAAAAATATAAATTTAGTGTACAAAATTAATTATTAAAGCTAAATTGTTTATAATAATAACTTATAAAAAGAAAATAAGGAAAATTTAACTTATTTATACTCTATTAGTAACTAAACAATCATAAATTATATTTATCTATATTCTTTTTAGAAAATAAATTCATTTATAATTGAATAGTAAGAAATAATTATAAAGAACATTTGATAGTAATATATAATAATATATTAATATTAACTAAAAATATAAATAATTATAGTAATATTATGTATAATATTTTAAAAAGAATTTGAGGTCCGCCCTCTGGTACTAGATAATGTACAATTGTTGCATTTAAGATTGATCTTCCCAATATGCTATTAAGAAATATAGACTAATTTTCTGGATTGTGTATTGACACTAGTAGTTGTCTTCTCCGCAATCGTAATAAGCAAAAGTCAAGGATGATATCTCAAAAATAATAGAATTTATCTTTTAATACCATTTTTTTTTACATGGGCAACGATATGTGACAATAACATGGATTATAGCACGAGAATAATTACAAATTCTTATATGTAATGGGGTGAAAATAATTCAAATATAACTTCAAATGTTGTTTATAGAGAAATTTTTCAAAATGCAAATCAAGTATTTTTACTACATATTATCTCCTATCTAGTATAATATTTGAATATTCATTACCATTGTATTTCTTTATTTCTTAATTTGTGTAACATTCAACACTAATTTATGATTCCAAATAGATAGGGAAATGCAACATGAGATTGAAATTTAAACATCTTTGCTACCAAAAACATATTCTAATAAAAGTTTCCATTTTGTTACAATTCAAAATATAGATTATCAAATATTCTTGCATATAAAATCATATATTTATGATTGTCTTTTGGAGGGGGGAAATCATACAATTATGATACAAGATGACTTAATTCACACAATTAGAACATGTGGTACCAAAATCACATAAGTACAATTAAGTTAAAATTATTGTAACTTACCCTGCATTCGTATCAAAGTTTATGAATTTGCCTAATAATAAAGATAATAAAATTTAGACATAGTTCCTTAAGTGTTTTTGTATTGTTCTTCAATTGAAATTAAAGATTTATCCTCATAATAATCTATGTAATGGTTTTTTTTTAATCAAACTTAATTAGAGTTTCACCTTGATAAAGATCATCATAAATTATCAACATGAGACTTTAGATTTCATTATATTAAAGAACAATAGGATTTACATAATTATCATTAATTTAAGTATTTCATATCATAATTTTCTCTTAAGAACAAAATATATTATTATCTCCACCAATATTATCATTTCTAAAATTATTGTTGTCATCAACATTACCACCACCATCACTACCGATGACAATGATGGTGATGAATGGTGGTAGGTGACAAATTTTTATTTATAAAAAATATGATATGGAAAATTTTAATTAATTGTTATGATCTTAATAATTTGTTATTATGAGTAGTTTAGATATGCGTAGTTCTAAAGTAATGATTGCACCTTAGAGGAGACCAATCCTAAAAAATTACAATATATAGCAACATATATATTTACTTTCTGCTTCATCTCCTTTTCCAGACCCATTTTTTTTATATCTTTGTCTTCCTTTTTACATATGACTTGGGGTATATTAATTACACTTGGACACTCTGAGATTTTGGAGAATTACACAAAACTGTATTTTTTTCCCTATACCAATCTTTTAATTGAAAAGTATTAGACTAAGGCTTATTATCTTATGCATATTAACTCTCTAATTATTTGAAAACATTACATGCCTCCTTCTAATTCATGCTGCTATAAACATTAAGAAGGAAGTAAGAGTTTATGCAATCTCAGAAAATTTTATGAAATGTGAATATAATTTACTATATCACTTGTTATGTATGTGACTTTCTTTATATCCCTCTTATCCTTTCACTCATATGTAAACAACTAGGTTTATGATCTAGGAAGCACATACACGGGTCATGAATGCTGCTTTCAGGTGTTGGACATGTGTTAGGGATGCAATAAGCTGGTTTTCGAGGAACCAGTACCTCCAGAAATCCAATAAGGAAGACGAAGAACAGAGAGGGAATGAGTTAGGTAATTGGAAATTTAATTCATGCCTTGCTTGTTATTTACATTAGTATTTATAAACTTCCTAGCAACAGAAACATCCTACCAATATTTGGCCATAACAGAATTTCTCCACATTGTCCCCTAGGAGCAGACAATATCAAGCAAGGAAATTCTAGAAGGTAGCCTCAGCTGGTCTGACCATTCTTCCTCAAACGTAGTCGTTGAGGTAAGAAGGTTTTGCAATTCTTCTTTTGGACTTAGCTTCTTCCTGCACCCTCTCTTTTGCTTTTGTGACCCCTGCCCTTGACCTCCCAATTCATCAAGCAATTCGTCAATTGTCTAAATAAGGAACCTATCTCGGACGGTGGCCGTGTTCAGAGCATGGTAGTCCATGCAAAAGCGCCATGTGCCATCTAGTTTGCATACAAGCAACACAGGCGACGAGAATGGGCTCGTGCTGGGTTAGATGAGACCCTATTGGAGCATTGAATCTACTTGAAGCCTAATTTTGTGCTTCTAGTAGTTAGGATAGCGGTAGGGACACACATTGACCGGCGAAGAGTGAGGAAGCAGGTGAATATGGTGATCTGTGGTTCTTGTCGGAGGCAGAGCATGTGGCTGTTGGAAGAGAAGCATGAACTTAGTGAGTGAGTGCTGAATCTCCTGGGGTATGTCTTGGGCATTGGGGAATATAGACGCCTCGGGCATCACCATAATGTGGAAGTAGGAAGTGTCGGCGTGGCGACAACAAAGACGGTAGAACTGGTGCTGATTAAGGGCCCCCAAATTGGTGTCGTGCTCGCCCTGGAGCTCAACCAAGCGGTCCTGATAAAAAAACTGCATGGACAAAGTATTATAGTTGGTCAACACTGGACCCAAGGTCTTAAGCCATTGGACACCGAATACAATATTGGCGCCGGAAATTAGTAAAATGTAGAGGTCGAGGATGCAGGTATTGTCCTGAATGTCCATGGCCACAACTTCACAAATGCTTGTACACTCCAAGTATTGGTCGCTACCTACCATTACACGGAGTGGTGTAGAGATCGTCCGACAAGGCAAGCACAAGCGGGTGACCACCTAAGGTTGAACAAAATTATGTGTACTTCCTCCTTCAATGAGGACAGAGACACAGTGGCTAGGCAAGAGGCCCGCTAAGCGTAGCGCTTTTGGTGCTAGGTGGCCCGAAAGTGAGTTTAAACTTATTTGGGCCTGGTATGGATCCGGGTTGTCGGGTGTGGGTTGCCCTGCTCCATAATAGGCAAGAAGGGTCATCTTCTTTCGCGATAAGTAGAAGAACCCTAGAGGTGCAATGATGCCCTCTCTGGTACTTCTCGTTGTAGTTGAAGCATAACCCATGCTCACGGCGTGAGGTTAGCTCCTCTGGTGTCAGGCGCTTCACTGGTGGTGGCAGTGGTCGAGGAGGCGACGACAAGAGAGGTGGAAGTGGAGTCGGGCGAATAGGGAGTGGAGCTAGTGGCGGTAGGCATGCATGCGAGGGTGGCGACAACCCGAGAGCTTCTCCTCCTGAAGGCGGGTGGGGCCGGCAGCTTGGACCAGCGTGAAAGGCTGGTGAGCCTGCACCTCGCGGTGAATCTTCGACGACAGGCCAGAGATGAAGCAAGCCAAGAGAAAGGGTGGCAACAGCTCGATTATCCTGTTGGCCAGGTCTTCGAACTCCGATAGGAACTCTACAACTATCCCTCTTTGTGTGAGTATAAACAGGGCAAACCTTGTATGTAAGGCTTGCAAAAATATCGGTCATGATGTAAACTGAGCATTGTTGGTCATATACTTAAACCAAGCAAGAGCTCTACCTTCCATGTAGAAGGAGGCAATGGTGAGACAATCCTTGTCTGGGGTATTGTGGTATTCAAAATATTGGTTGATCTTAAAGATCCAAGCTAATGGTTATGTGCCATCAAAACATGGTACTTCTAATTTCATCTTGTGATTGGTTGCAGGGACAAAGGGTTGGTGGTGATGAGCTGGTGTTGGAGTTGCAATGGAGACCGGGGAGACTAGTAAAACGTGGTGAAGGAGTTTGTCCATCTTCAAGGTCATGGGGTACATGGTATACCCTAGAAGGGTGAGGACATCCTCGAGGTGGGTCGAGGACCCCTCGTGCTTGGTTGGGTCAGACATGGAGGCAATGAGAGCACCAAATGTTAGGGACGCAGTAAGCTGGTTTTCGAGGAACCAGTACCTCCAGCAATTCAATAAGGAAAAAGAACAACAAAGAGGGAAGGAGTGAGGTAATTGGAAATTTCATTCATGCCTTGCTTGTTATTTACATTAGTATTTATAAACTTCCTAGTAACAGAAAGATCCTAGGAATATTTGGCCATCACAAAATTGTCCACATTGTCCCCTAGGAGCAAACAATATCAAGCAAGGAAATTCTAGAAGGTAGCCTCAGCTGGTCTCACCTTTCTTCCAAAAACGTAGTCTTTGAGGTAAGAAGGTTTTGTAATTCTTCTTTTGGACACGCAGCTTGGACACGCAGTAGGTGTGTTTTTGTTGTGCATGTCCTTTTGTTTTGGACATGATACACCGTGGACATGGCCCAAACGAGTGGACACGGTCCAACCTTTGTTGTCAGTAGCAGTCGTCGCAGTTTTGTCAATAATAAAAAGTATAATACAATAAAAAATTGTAAAAATACTATTTGAAACATAACATGGAATATAACAAGAGTTTCATATCTATGCATTGATAGTATAAAATAGATTTTCCACTATCATCCAATCATAAATTATCGTTTGAATTACTTTAAGATAATTATTTTAAATGTTGACACATTTACCATGTTAGTGCATATATAGCCTTCTAGGTTGCCAAGAATGGTGGAGTTGACTGGAATGAACTCATGTGTTCTGTCAAACCAAAAACAAAATGCGCACTCATACAGCGGTCATGTGGTTATTCATAGCGTTGGAGTTTGAGCATTAATGACATAGGAAGGGTGATAAAAATAATCGGGATGAGGTTCTTAACAAGGTAGAGATGGTACCACAGCAGTTTGTTTGTCTGAGCTATTCTCCTGTAACCTTTACGCTTATGGCATTTTTGCTCTATGATTTGCTCAAATATATGTGCACAGAAGCAAAATCCCAGCTGCTCAGTTATGGTGGACAATTGGTATGGCGAATTTCTTGAAAGCATTGAGCCTTCCATGGTGAAGCAAATCCCTTTCTGTGAAGCTGTTCAGAGAAGCTCTCCAGTAGGTTCATAAACCAAACCAGTTGCAGGCGGCGCCAGTCAAGGATATTTGTTATGTTTCGCAACTTTTGAACCTTATAGGATGTTTGTTAGTCGTTACTTTGCTCTCTTAACTGATATTAATAGCTCATCTCATGTCAATCTAAGGTGAAATCTTTGCTGATATGAAACCTTCATGGATGGGAATACAACTGAGCTTTCGTGGAATGGACCTCTTAGAGAGCCATTTGCTGTATTTTGCCACGTATGGTCATTTCATTTGTATCACGCAATCATTCCTATGCATTGGTACAAATAGAATAATACACTACAGAAATTGTTTGTGCATATAAATTAGATCACGGTGTTCTAACTAAAAGAATATACCAACTAAAACATAATTTTTGAATCAAATCGATTGAATCAAATCCTATCCACAAATATTTTAAAAAAAGAAAAAAGAAAGAGATGGAGGAGACTAAGAACTATTGATGGGATGTTTAATGTTTTCTGGTCACGAAGCCTAAATATGTAGTGAACGATATGAAGCCGAGGACAAGCTGTTTTTGTCTTTTGTGGGATACGAACGTTGACTACCACGCCCGTGCATACCATTGGTTCTTCCATTTCGGAAGTTTCTGGATTATGCATGTGGTAGTCCTAAAGAACGTGGGATTATTTTTCATGAATAGATATAAGTGATACATCACAGATTGCAGAAAAAACCAAAGAAACACCCGGATAGAAAATAATCCCAGGCTCACTTAATTGAGGATCCTCCTATGGAAAATACAACTCCGAGTTATCAAATTTCAACAAATCCAATCACAGAACCACAAATCCATATGAGAACAAGTTACCAAGGCATTGGAAACCAACAACAATCCCTTTTTGTTTCATGATGTAATTATGAATTCGAGTTACATGGGAACAAAGAAAATGTCAAGCTTCAACAACCTTGAAGGAGGTGCAGACACAATCTATAGAATTTGGAGTGTCTGTCACTTATATTTTCACCATACTGGCTACTAGTTGATGTCACCCCCTCAGGTTGAGAGTTCGATACACAGCATGTGGCCCTATAGGCCAACAACAACCAGTATTTTGAAGCCATATTAGAATTACTGTTTAGGTCTTACTAAACTCCTAAAAGCTAGTTTAAGAGCTGAAATTACCCCATATATCACTAGTTTATGTGTAATTTCCTACACAATGCTATAATTAATTTTCAGTGTTACGTAAATTAAGCATCTTAGATGATCAGAAATATCTCTAGCCATAAGCCTCATGCCAACTCCAATACACACCAGCATAAAAAGATACTATAAAAATGAAATCCATAAGTTGAGTATCATATCAGACTCATACAATTATTCAAAGAGAAATAGTTCTAGTTTGATCAAATGAAAGACTAAGAAAAAAATAGTTTCTCAAAACAGTAATAAAGAGGTTCAAAGTTTCTCTGCAACATCATACAGATTTTTATGTTTCCATGGAAGTGCCAAGTCAGTCTAATTAAGGTTCAGCATAAAGCATAAAGTCTCTGCATTCTTGGCAATTGCAATACTCAGAGCGGCACTTGATGCACCCTTCGCAGTAACAAGTTGAGCAGCCTTGGCAAGTTGAAGAACGAGAACAGCCCCTGCTTGCTCTCAGACTTGGTCTCTCTTCATCATCATCGCAGGTTATTCTGAAAAATGAAAATTACCACCTTATTAATTTGAATTGATATTCGAGCAGATCTCTCAACTAGAATATAGCTTCTTAAAGTATTCAAGTTTACTATATGCTGTATAAGCTAATGTGAGTCACTTTTCCATCTATACACAGTTTGGCTTGGCCCCAAGCTAGCATGCAAGAGTCACAATATTTGGACACTAAAATAGTACATACAGCTTTGTTTCTCTTTATCTTTCTTTATCTCCATTCTTTGATTTCTCTTTCATTGAGGTGGATCCCCTGTAATGTAATCATAAGGTGAAAGGAAACCCTTAATTTAATTTTACATCTCTTCCAAAATTAACAAAATGTAGAAAGAAATTGGAACCCTATGTTCATGACTAATGAATTGCGTGAAAATTGAGTGTAGGCATACCGGATTTCTCTTCAGCCATTTGTTTTAGGGATTTAGGGTATGGACTGTTATCTCCACAAACAAAGTTTTCACAACGATAAAAATTTTCAATGCTATCTAATGTACCTAATAAACTATGTTACAAAAATATAATTTTTAATTGTTACTAAAATAAAAAGTTGACGCGTTAAAAGAAATAAAATCTGAATCCCCAAAAACAAAAGAAATAATAATTAAACAAAACCATAATTTCTTCAAGTTGAAAATATAATTAGTGAAAATTGATGAGATAATTTTGAATCAAATTATATTAACTATCCCTTATTAGATGAATTTTGGAAGTGATAAATAGTTTTGCATAATATACAAATCGCATTAAATTGTACATTTCCAAAATAACTTTATATTCAAGTGTTATAAAAAATAATAAATGTTTAAAACACAATTGTCCAAGTGCATTGCACACTATTTGAACCGTGGCCATCCTGGCTACATATAATGATATGTTGATTGTAACATCTCAATTTTTCGTAAATAAATTTAAAAAAACTTTTTAGTAAAAATAAATAAATAAATAAATATAGAGCAAATAATAGGCTGAGTACCCTAGGTATAAATAGTTATGTTAAGTCAGCTACCTCCTTTTGGCCTCATTTTCGTTTTTCCCCTTCTCCTCTCAAAACCCTTTTTTTTCCCGCAGCCCACCAAACAAGTCTCAGTAAAACAACGATCTTGAACCCGTTCACCGTTGGATCGTCGTGAAATTTGAGTATCATGTTCGCAACCCAATTCCGAACATTCTCACCGTTGGGAATTTCAAAATCATATCGGAGCTTAGAGGAAAGCCCTTCGCATTGTAGCATTTTAATTTCCCGCAGAAACCCATAACTGTCTCGGTAAAACTACAATCCCGGTTTTGTTAGCCGTTGGATTTTCATGAAATTTGGATATGTTGTTCTAAATGCAATTCCGCACGCTGCCACCGTTGAGATTTACGAGATAATATTCATGGAGGGAGAAAAAGGAATCGCATGAAGGCAGTACAAGTGGAGGTTTCAATCTCTTCTCCATCTCTCTGACGTTTGAGAATTCTATCGGAGCAGTCGGATGAATAATTGAAAGAATTTCCGGGAATCGCTAGAGATGTTGCTATCGCTGGCTAAAGACACGTGAGCCCGCTTAGAGGTAAGGGATGAGTTTATCGCAATTGGGGGTTAGAATGAACATGTGTAGAGATCCTTAGAGAACTAAATTTGGGTTTATTTTTGGATGTTTATTGAATTATAATTTTTCTTTATGATTATGAATACAATATTATTGTGTTCTATGTACCAATTGATGTCCTGATGAGAATTGATTGATAAACTTGAGTGCTCTTGATGTCTTTGTGTTAACCCATGATTTTGATTAATTGATTTTGATACAATTGTGAGAAACTATTTCAGAGGTTTTACATTCCATGTTGTGATAAAATCTTTTGTATAAATTGTTATGTTGAGGTTATGAAATGATGATTCAAACTGTGAGTATGTGATAAATTGAACATGTGACGGATGATGAAATACATGTGTATTGAGATGAGATGTGTGTATTGAGTTGTGAACTATGAACTGGGCAATCACACAATTGTAAGACCCTTTAAGGGCGACGAGTATTGTGATTGGATCCACTATGGGAACCCGACGAGTTAAAATGATTTTGAAAACCATTGAGTAGATGTGTGTATTGCATAGTTCATAGGTAAAGTGTATATGATTCATGAGGTGTGATAACATGTTAAATTGAGATTATACCATTGTGATTGAGATTAAGTGTATGTGATAAATTGAGTATGTATATGATTGAGATATATATGTGCATTGAGTTGTGAACTATGAATTGTACAATCACACGATCATAAGTCCCTTCAAGGGCGACGAGTTGATGCTAAGTCCCTTTTAGGGCGACGAGTTGATGCTAAGTCCCTTTTTGGGCGACGAGTTAATGTTAAGTCCCTTTAAGGGCGACGAGTTAATGATAAGACCCTTAAAGGGCGACGAGTTAAAATTATTTTGAGAACAATTGAGGAGTCGTGTGTTTTGTACAGTTCATAGATAGAGTCTGTGTGCTAAAATGTTTTCTGGGTTGGACCTGAATCAGGAGGGAGAGGCCCTGACGGACTCTTCGGAGTGTAGGCCTTGAGGGTCACACGGTTTGAGTGCTCCTTTAAGCCTATGTTGATCCCATATGGTTGGAGCATTCTCGCAAAACACTGTGACCCTAACTGGTCTCCCTATGATACCTAGTGAGAGTGATTTGACTTACTATTGTGCGGTTTGTCTTGTCATGTACTCCTAGGCGCCCGACGAGGTTTTTCACTGACATGGTACCACATTTCATTTAGGCTTGAGTCTTAGCATAACTGTTGCATACACTTGCTAATTGTTTATTATGAAATTGATGTGTTATTATGTCTTGATCGGAGTGTGTGATTCCTGTGTATTGTGATTGATGATTGAAAAGTGTGATTGATGAATGACAAAGTGATGAAATAGTGTGAGATATGCTAAGTAAATTGTATTTGGCTATTATATGTTGTGTTGTTTCTCTCTAATAGTTAGAAATGTGATAACTCACTCCCGGTTTGCTGTTTGTGTTTGGATCCTGTGATGATCTTGAACTTTGTGTTCGGGGGAGCAGATGAATACGTGGATGATTATGAAGAATCTCATGCTAGAGGACACGGGAACACCATGCTCTGATAGGATGTGACATTAGGATATAGGTTCTATATTAATTGTATGAAACTTAGATGGTCTTCTTTGAGCCGAAATGACTTTATTATTTATTTGGACAAGTTTGAATATGATGAAGAAGAAAGTGAATGTGAACCTTTTACCCATTTGAAAGGCTTGTATTTTAAAATGTTTTAAAAATACTTTTAATTAATATTTGATTTTTTTATTCCTTTATTAATATATATGTGAGGGGTAAAGGGTGTCACATTGATCATAATAAATGTTAAAATAATTGAGAATGTATTTTGGTTAAAAAAATGAGTATATTACATTGACCCCCCTCAAGGTTTTGGTTTATTATACTTGATACCCTTCATTTTTTGGCATTACTTTTTGCCCCCTTCTCTAAACTCCGTGAAGCTTCTATTAACAAATAAAATTAAACAAAAAAGAAATTATTTTACTTCTATGATAAACCCAAGTTTCCCTTGTCACTAGATAGATGGAGATTAGGTTTGGAGGTGGACTCTTCAACTCCCGCAAGGCCTCTCCTTTGTCCTTTCCCTTCACCGTCACCAAGATCTAATCAAAATCTTGTTCTCCCACTCTCGCTGCCACCATCACCACCTGTGACAGTTGTATCCCACTCTTTGTTCTCACTGTCCTAGTTCCCACTCCATCCTCTCGCCACCAGCACGGACAATGCAACACCACCACTTTAACAACAACAAGTCGATCTAAGAACCACATAAATCCAAATCTTCGCTCTCGGCACACGATTATGAATCCAGCTTGGCCATCGAGTCTCACATTGCAGCAAATCGAACATCAAGAAGACCTCCAATGTCAAGGAAGAAGATGAATTGGAGTAACCATACTTTGTTCATTCTTGTTCAATTTGTGGAGGCTTTCATTGGGTTTTATGTTTAAATTTTGTTTGGTATATTTTTTATCTCCTTTTTGTTAATTTATTCTATGATTCTATGGTTGCACTTTGGTAATTTAGAACCTTTAAATAATAAATAGGGTACAAAAAGGGATTTGGGCTTGCATATTGCTACTCATTTAAAATGGTGCATACTACCGAATTCATGTCTATCCTAAAATTATGGAATATTCATGCCTCACCTTCACTAGTTTTTTGGTTGAATTTGGGAAGGAAGTACATAGAATTATAGATGTGTTTCTAAAAGAACAAAATATCTCTTGAATACATAGAATTGAGTTGCCTTTTGAAACCATATGAAAACCTAAAAGAGTTAAGCAAAAGAATTTATTTCAAAGAAAATCACACTTACCTTTTGTAATATTCTTGAGCTCTTTCTTTATCTCGATTATTTGACTTCTCTCCCGCTGAGGTGGATCGCCTGTAGTGAGATCGATCAAGAGAAAGGAAACCCTTAATTTTATTTTTCACTTCTTTCAAAATTACTTCGATAATCAATAAAATCCACTAAAATTAAATCATGTCAAACTATAACTATGTTTGTAAAAGAAAGAAATATCGCTTGAATGCATAGATTTCAGCTACCTTTTGAACAATATGAAAACATAAATCACTTAAGGGAAATAATTGAGTTTAGAAAAATCACACTAACATTGAGTAATATTCTTGTCTTCTTTCTTTTTCTCATTTTCTTCACTTTTCTTCTGTTGAGTTAGATCACCTGTAATCATATGGGGAACGAAAACCCTTAATTTATTTTTCAACCCTTCCAAATGTTGGATCAAGTGGCCTCGGAATAATTAAGAAGGGGGGGGGTTGAATTAATTATTAGTGAATCTTTACTAATTAAAAATCTAACCTTCTTAATGTTACTAGATTCAATTAGGTTTTTTCTATAATATTAAGAAAGTAAAGAACCGAAATAGATACTTAACCAAAAGTAAAAGCGATAACTAAAATGCACAGCGGAAAATAAAAAGTGTAGGGAAGAAGAAGACAAACACACAAGAGTTTTATACTGGTTCGGCAACAACCCGTGCCTTCATCCAGTCCCTAAGCGACCTGCGGTCCTTGAGATTTCTTTTCAACCTTGTAAAATCCTTTACAAACAAAGATCCTCAAGAGATGTACCCTCCCTTGTTTTCTTTGAACAACCTAGTGGATGTACCCTCCACTAGAACTGATCCACAATAAATGTACCCTCTCTTGTTCTCAGTCACGACAACCCAAGTAGATGTACCCTCTACTTGTACCACAAAAGACGTACCCTCCAATGTGTTAGGACAAAGTTCTCAGGCGGTTAGTCCTTCGAAACTTTGTGAAGGAGATACAAAAGATATCTCAGGTGGTTAGTCCTTTGAAATCTTTTGTATAAGGGAAAGGGAAGAATCAAAAGAATTATCAGACTGTGTCGTTTTGAATTCTTTGACAAGGGAGAAGGGAGACACAAAAGAATTCAAGCGGTTAGTTCTTCATTCTTTTGGAAAAGGGAGAAGAGAGACACAAAAAGAATTCAGGCGGTTAGTCCTTGGCGAATTCTTTTTGGCAAAGGGAGAAGAGAATGAAAAAGATGAATAGCACACTTTTGTTTTCAAGGTTTGGAAAACCAAAAACTTTAGAAAGTTTTTGGCAAAGGAAGAAGAAGAAGAAGATGTTTAAAGAGATTCAAAGGTTGTAAAAGAATATGTGGAAAAGTTGTTTGTAAAGGTTGTAAGTATTGTAAATGTTCTAAGTGTTTTTTAAATTCAAATCAAGGTCTTGCTTTTATAGACTCTTCAAGTTTGGTCAAGAAAACCATTGGAAAAGTTATAACCTTTAGAAAAATCTGAAAATCATTGGAAGAGTTACATCTTTTGATTTTTGTTCAAAACTTGTCACTGATAATCGATTACAAAATCATTGTAATCGATTACACAAAGAATTTTTGTGAAAGGATCTGACTCTTCATAATTGAATTTGAATTTCAACGTTCAAACACACTGGTAACCGATTACCAATATATTGTAATCGATTACACCATTTTGAAATTAATTGGAAACGTTGTAAATTCAGTTGAAAGCTTTTAAAATTAAACTTTGCCACTAGTAATCGATTACAGGAAACTGGTAATCAATTACCAGAGAGTAAAAACTCTTTGGTAAAAGATTTTGTGAAAAATTCATGTGCTACTCAATGTTTTGAAAAACTTTTTAGTACTTATCTTGATTGAGTCTTTTCTTGATTCTTGAATCTTGATCTTGATTATTCTTGATTCTTGATTCTTGAAACTTGAAACTTGAAAATTGATTCTTGAATATTTCTCTTGATTCTTGAATTTTTCTTGACTCAATCTTGAACTCATTCTCTTGGGCTTTTTTGCCATCATCTTTGTTATCATCAAAAAAACTTAAATCAATCTTGATTCATCATCATGAAGCTTGCTTCTACACCAAAATGAATGAAATATAAAAAAAATTGGAGCCCTAAGTTCATGACTGCACAATGAAATGCATGGAAATTGACCTGTAGGTAGTCGAGATTCCTCTTCCGCCATTTGATATATTAATTTTGGTATGGACATATTTCTTCTCAAATAGAGTTTTCACAATGAGAAAAACGACTTTCAATGTTGTCTAATGTGCCTAATAAACTATGTTGCAAAAATTTAATTTATAATTACTTTTTAAAATAAAAAGAGGACACATTAAAAGAAATCAAATCTGAATCCCAAAAAAGCTAAAGAAATAATAATTAAACATACCCTTAATTTCTTCATAGTTGAAAATATAATGAAAGAAAAGTGATGAGATGATTTTAAAAGAAAGTATAAATTGTCACTTATTATATGAATTTTGGAAGTGATAAATATTTTCACATAAAACACAAATCACATTAAATTGTACGTTTTCATCATAACTTTATATTCATGTGTTATAAAAAAATAATAAATATTTAAAACACAATTGACCCGGTGTATTGCACACTATTTGAACATCATCCTAGCTACATATAATGAGATGTTGATCATAATAAATTTGAAAACAATTGGGATGTATTTTGGTAAAAGATAATTAGGTGACGATCAAATTCCCTTAAAACTAGAGGTTGAAAATAAAAAATTAGAAGTTGTGTGTTGATTATGATAAAGGACTTGTCTCTTCAAAACCAACTATCTTCTTGTAAGAGATAATTTAAATAATTTCTATATCATCTAAAACTACTCATTAATCATACAAATGCTTAAATTCAACAAAAAAAAAGAACAAAAATTCATATAACTCTTGTAATATTCAAGCAACTATTAATTACATTGTTAATTAATGCTTTTATTTTTATGCATAAATTTAGTTTTGTTTAATAATCAAATTAATTGATATTAAAAATGCATGTCAAACAATTGTTATATTACCCCGTAGTAATCAAGCATCCTTTAATTGTCTATCTATAACACAAGTTGATTGATTTACAAAATAAATTAGGGAGGGGTATGTCATTAACCAACACTGCTTAGTTTGAAGTTTTTATTTGTATATAATAGGAAAATTTGAACCAAATTTTGAAGGAAAAAAAAAGAATGCAAAATTAACAAGAACTAAAATAGAAAATTATATTTAATAATCCCACACTTTTTTTAATCCTATAAATTTGTAATTTTCAAGATGAAATGTAATATGAAATTAGTTTATCTTTATCGTTATCTTTAGATATACAAAACAAAGTATAAACGGGTAGTTGCAAAAATATATTTTGTAGCCTTGGATGAGTAATTGAATGGAAAAAAAGTCAATATGGTTGCATTAATGGACATTGATTGATGGAAAAAACTGAATAAAAATATCAAAATGTGTGCATTATTGGGCATTAACTGAGTTAAATAAAAATAAAAATTAATAATATATTTTTTATAATAATATCATATTTTAAAATTGATGCCCAAATATACGATTTATTTTCAAATGTTACATTTTATATTTAATTAATAGACAATTAATGCTAATGGTATTGATTTTGTAGCATCATCTTTTGAAGGGAAAAATTACACAAAACTTTACTTTGATGTGTCTTCTAAATCTGTAATGCTTTTTATATAAAAAGTTTAATTATATATTTTTTTATTACTTTAATCATATTATGACATTTTTCTATCTTTTCTAATGATAAATTATTTTCGGATGCTAAATGAATATGTTCAACATAAGCCTTTTTAATAGCCGTTTAAAAGTGACCTTCCAACCTACCAAAATGAAGCTATACAAGTCATATAAAATATATTTCATGTGAAGAAAACATAACTAATTAAAACAATATCACTAAATCCTCCATTAGAGTTGATATTATGTCAAAAATATAAATTTAGTGTACAAAATTAATTATTAACGCTAAGTTGTTTATACTAATAACTTATAAAAAGAAAATAAGGAAAAATTAACTTATTTATACTCTATTAGTAACTAAACAATCATAAATTATATTTATCTATATTCTTTTAAGAAAATAAATTCATTGATAATTGAATAGTAAGAAATAATTATAAAGAACATTTGATAGTAAAATAAAATAATTTATTAATATTAGCTAAATATATAAATAATTATAGTAATATTATGTATAATATTTTAAAAAGAGTTTGTGAGGAGGGGTGGCCAACCCCCTTGGTTTAAATGTTGGTCTGCCTCTGGTACTAGATAATGTACAATTGTTGCATTTAAAATGGATCTTCCCAATATGCTATTAAGAAATATAGACTAATTTTCTGGATTGTGTAATGACACTAGTAGTTGTCTTCTCCATAATGATAATAACCAAAAGTCAAGGATGATATCTCAAAATTGTTAGAATTTATCTTTTAATACCATTTTTTTGACATGGGCAACGATATGTGACAATATCATGGATTATATCACATGAATAATTACAAATTCTTATATGTAATGGGGTGAAAATAATTCAAATATAACTTCAAATGTTGTTTATAGAAAAATTTTTCAAAATGTAAATCAAGTATTCTTACTACATATTATCTCCTATCTAGTATAATATTTGAATATTCATTACCATTGTATCTCTTTATTTCTTAATTTGTGTAACATTCATCAAAACTAATTTATGGTTCCAAATAGATTGGGAAATGTAACATGAGATTGAAAATTAAACATCTTTGCTACCAAAAACATATTGTAATAAAAGTTTCCATTTTGTTACAATTCAAAATATAGATTATCAAATATTCTTGAATATAAAATCATATATTTATGATAGTCTTGTGGAGAGGGGAAATCATATAATTATGATACTAGACGACCAAATTCACACAATTAGAACATGTGGTACCAAAATCACATAAGTACAATTAAGTTAAAACTATTGTAACTTACCCTGCATTTGTATTAAAGTTTATCAATTTGCCTAATAATAAAGATAATAAAATTTAGACATAGTTCCTTAAGTATTTTTGGATTGTTCTTCAATTGAAATTAAAGTTTTATCCTCATAATAATCTATGTAATAGTTTTTTTAATCAAACATAATTAGAGTTTCATCTTGATAAAGATCATCATAAATTATGAACATAAGACTTTAGATTTCATTATATTAAAGAACAACACCAAAGGATTCACATAATTATCATTAATTTAAGTATTTCATATCATAATTTTCTCTTAAGAACAAAATATATTATTATCTCCACCAATATTATTATCATTTCCAAAATTATTGTTGTCGTCAACATTACCACCACCATCACCACCGATGACAATGATGGTGATGAATGGTGGTAGGTGACAAATTTTTATTTATAAAAAATATGATATGAAAAATTTTAATTAATTGTTATGATTTTAATAATTTGTAATTATGAGTAGTTTAGATATGCATAGTTCTAAAGTAATAATTGCACCTTAGAGGAGACCAATCCTAAAAAATTACAATATATATCAACATTGATTTACTTTCTGTTTCATCTCCTTTTCCAGACCCATTTTTTTCATATCTTTGTCTTCCTTTTTACATATGACTTGCGGTATATTAATTACACTTGGACACTCTGAGATTTTGGAGAATTACACAAAACAGTATTTTTTTCCCTATACCAATCTTTTAATTGAAAAGTATTAGACTAAGACTTATTATCTTATGCATATTAACTCCCTAATTATTTGAAAACATTACATGCCTCCTTCTACTTCATGCTGCTATAGACATTAAGAAGGAAGTAAGAGTTTATGCAATCTCAGAAAATTTTAAGAAATGTGAATATAATTTACTATATCACTTGTTATGTATGTGACTTTCTTTATATCCCTCTTATCCTTTCACTCACATGTAAACAACTAGGTTTATGATCTAGGAAGCACAGACACGGGTCATGAATGCTGCTTTCAGGTGTTGGACATGTGTTTGGGACGCAATAAGCTGGTTTTCGAGGAACCAATACCTCCAGAAATCCAATAAGGAAGACGAAGAATAGAGAGGGAAAGAGTGAGGTAATTGGAAATTTCATTCATGCCTTGTTTGTTATTTAGATTAGTATTTATAAATTTCCTAGTAATAGAAAGATCCTAGGAATATTTGGCCATAACAGAATTTCTACACACTGTCCCCTAGGAGCAGACAATATCAAGCAAGGAAATTCTAGAAGGTAGCCTCAGCTGGTCTTACCCTTCTTCCTCAAACGTAGTCATTGAGGTAAGAAGGTTTTGCAGTTCTTCTTTTGGACTTAGCTTCTTCCTACACCCCTTCTTTTGATTTTGTGACCCCTGCCCTTACCTCTATTTGTAAGCTCGTATCCTCCCTCGGCCCTTGTAAGACCACCTTGTCCTCAAGGTGGTAGTTTTCACACAGCTGATTCCAGTCTTCCCACGAGGTATCATCAGGTGAGATACCATTCCATTGCATGAACACCTCCCAGGGATCCTCGGTGGATGCTCTACGGTAATCCAAGATAGCTAATGGAAACACGAGGGGTTGGTCGTTGAGTAACTCCTTGTGCCAGGTAATTCCCGCCATATTTTTCGGTGAACCGCGAAAAGACTTCATCTTGGAACAGTGGAATACGGGGTGTATTTTAACTTCCTCTGGCAATTGTAACTTATATGCAACGAGCCCAATGCATTCTATGACTTGGAAGGGTCCATAGAACCGCTTGGCAAGCTTGCCTGAAACTATATGAGATCCCTTTGTCGTTGCCTTCCAACGAGGGTGAAGCTTAAGGAGAACCCAATCTCCTATCTGGTAGTTCACTTCACGACGTTTCCCATCAGCTTGGCTTTTCATAGCAGCTTGTTCCTTAGAAGCTTATTTCGAATAGCTTGGAAAGTGTTATCCCTATCAGTTAACATCTCTTCAACGGCCTCAATGTTCGAAGACCCTGTAATATATTCAGGAAAGTTAAAGGGTTTTCGGCCAAAGGTGACACCATACGGATTGGCTCCAGTTCCCGCATTCCATGAAGTATTATGGGACCATTCGACCCACGGGAGGAGCTTCCCCCCCATGCTTGGCCGACGATGGATGAAGGCTCGCAAATATTGTTCAATTATGCAATTCAAAACCTCTGTCTGTCCATCAATTTAGGGGTGATACGAGAAGCTCATCCGCAAAAGTGTCACACTCGAACGGAAGAGTTCTTGCAAGAATCTGCTGATGAAAATGGGGTCTCGGTCGGAGACCAAGCTCCGGAGAATCCCATGGATTTTGACGACAATGTTGATGAATAAAGAGGCAGTCGTGTGAGATGTGTGCGTCGTGGGTAATATGCCAAGGTGGATCCATTTGGAAAAATGATCAACGACGACCAAGATGGTGGTGTTACCCTGGTATGGTGGAAGGCCGACGATGAAGTCCAACGAGAAGTCCTCCCAGGGTCAGCATGGTATTGGCAATGGACATAAGAGACCCGCCATCTTTTGAGTCTTGTATTTAGTTATCTGGCAATCAACACAGTTAGCCACAAACTGTTTGACATCTTCCCGGAGACCTGTCCAATGGAAGTTTTCTGATATGAGGGCCAAGGTCTTAGTAACTCCGGCATCGCCACCAGTAGGCGTGGCATGGTATTCAGTGAGCAAAGTGGAAGTAATTGGGATCTCCCGGGGCAGCCAAATATGACCTGAGTGTAGCACCAAGTCTTGAGAGAGAGAAAATTGGTGGTATTTGTGGGGAGTATCGCAAATGGATTGGCGAAGGCCCGTGTACTCAGGGTGAGCTTCCAGCTGTTTACGAATTTCCTCAAGGAAGGTCAACGATGGTACTGACAGAATCAAGGACAGGGATGAGCCTGTCTCAGGTAATCTAGACAAAGAATTCGCCGCTTGGTTATGGCTGCTAGAACGATATTGGATTTCATAATGGTAGCCCATCAATCGTGCCAAGTACATATGCTGTTCATTCGTTTGAATGACTTGAGTCAGTAATTCCTTAAGGCTTCGATGGTCAGTGAGGATGATGATGTGGTGACCGAAAAGGTATTGTCTCCATGATCTTCACCACCGTGGTTATAGCACACAGCTCTCGGACATAGGTTGATGCACGGAGGAGCTTCTGACTGGATGGCTTGCTGAAGAAAGCACTAGGGTGTCCTTGTTGTGAGAGGACCACACCCATGCCCACCCCCGAAGCATCCATCCTGACGATGAATGGCACAACAAAGTTGGGCAAGGCCAGGACTGGTGCTAAAGACAGGGTATGCTTGAGTTGATCGAAAGTCGCTTGAGCTTGTGGGGTCCACTGGAATGGTTCCACCGTAGTTGCCTTAACCAAGGGAGCTACTATAGTTGTGTATCCACGAATGAATCTGCGATAGAACCCGGCGAGTCCCAAGAAGCTTCGAACTGCCATAATGGAACGCGAAATTGGTCATTTGTGAATAGCGGCAACCTTCGAGGCTACAGGTTCCACACCTCTTCTTGAAACCAGGTGCCCGAGATACTCCACCTGAGGCTGCGCAAAATAACACTTAGACAGTTTTAAAGCAAATTGATTGTCAAGCAAGACCTGAAAAGTTGTTTCCAGATGGGTCAGGTGAGCCTCGAATGAAGTACTGTATATAAGAATATCGTTGAAGAAGACGATGATGAAGTGCCGAAGATATGGCCGAAAAATCACATTGCCCTGAAATGAAGACGACACATTGCATAACCCGAACGACATTACTTTAAACCTGTAATGACCATGGTGCATCCGAAATGCAGTTTTGGGAATGTCGGCATCATTCATTCGAATCTGATGGTATCCATGTCATAAATTGAGCTTCAAAAAACATTGGGCACCTCCCAATTCATCAAGCAATTCGTCAATTGTCGGAATAGGGAACCTATCTCGGATGGTGACCGCATTCAGAGCATGGTAGTCCATGCAAAAGCGCCATCTAGTTTGGTTACAAGCAACACCGGCGACGAGAATGGGCTCGTGCTAGGTTGGATGAGACCCTATTGGAGCATTGAATCTACTTGAAGCTCAATTTCGTGCTTTTGGTAGTGAGGATAGCGGTAGGGACACACATTGACTGGCGAAGAGTGAGGAAGCATGTGAATATGGTGATCTATGGTTCTTGCCAGAGGCAGAGCATGTGGCTGTTGGAAGAGAAGCGTGAACTTAGTGAGTAAGTGTTGAATCTCTTTGGTTATGTCTTCGGCATTGGGGACTATAGACGCCTCGGGCATCACCGTAATGTGGAAATAGGAAGTGTCGGCCTAGTGGCGATAAAGACGGCAGAACTGGTGTTGAGTAAGGGTCCCCAAATTGGTGTTGTGCTTGCCCTAGAGCTCAACCAAGCGGTCCTGATAAAAATACTACATGGACAAAGTATTATAGTTGGTCAACACTGGACCCAAGGTCTTAAGCCATTGGACACCAAATACGATATCGGCACCGAAAATTGGTAAAATGTAGAGGTCAAGGATCAAGGTATATTCCTGAATGTCCACGGCCACAGCTTCACAAATTCTTGTACACTCCAAGTATAGGTCATTACCTACCATTACACGGAGTGGTGTAGAGATCGTCCAGCAGGGCAAGCACAAGCGGGAGACCACCGAGGATAGTGACACGGTGGCTGGGCAGGAGGCCCGCTAAGCGTAGCGCTTTTACTGCTAGGTGGCCCAAAAGTGAGTTTAAACTTATTTGGGCCTGGTATGGATCTGGGTTGTTGGGCGGGTCGGGTGACGGGTGTGGGTCGCCCTACTCTATATTAGGCAAAGAAGGGTCATCTTTTTCCGCGATGAGTAGAAGAACCCAAGAGGTGCAACGATGCCCTCTCTGGTACTTCTCGTCGCAGTTGAAGCATAACCCATGCTCACGGCATGAGGTTAGCTCCTCTGGTGTCAGGTGCTTCACTGGTGGTGGTGGTGGCCGGGGAGGCGACGACAAGAGAGGTGGAAGTGGAGTCGAGCGATGAAGTAGTGGAGCTAGTGGCGGCAGGCATGCACGCGAGGGCGGCGACAGCCCGAGAGCTTCTCCTCCTGGAGGCGGGTGGGGCCGGTAGCCTGGACCAGCGTGAGAGTTGGTGAGCCTGCACCTCGTGACGAATCTTCGGGGATAGGCTAGAGATGAAGCAGGCCAAGAGAAAGGGTGGCGACAGTCCGATTATCCTGTTGGCCAGATCTTCGAACTCCGACAGGTACTCTACATTTGTCCCTCTTTGTGTGAGTATAAACAGGTCAAACCTTGTCTGTAAGGCTTGCAAAAATGTCGACCATGATGTAAACTGAGCATTGTTGGTCATATACTGAAACCAAGCAAGAGCTCTGCCTTCCATGTAGAAGAAGGCAATGGTGAGACGATCCTTGTATGAGGTATTGTGGTATTCAAAATATTGGTTGATCTTAAAGATCCAACCTAATGGTTTTGTACCATTGAAACGTGGTACTTCTAATTTCATCATGTGATTGGTTGCAGGGACAGATGGCTGGTGGTGATGAGCTGGTGTTGGAGTTACAGTGGAGATCGGGGTGACTGATGAAATGCAGTGAAGAAGTTCGTCCATCTTCAAGGTCATGGAGTGCATGGTATCCCCTAGATGGGTGAGAACATCCTCGAGGTGGGTCGAGGACCCCTCGTGCTTGCTTGGGTCGGACATGGAGGCAACAAGAGCACCTAATGTTAGGGATGCAGTAAGCTGGTTTTCGAGGAACCAGTACCTCCATCAATTCAATAAGGAAGAAGGAGAACAAAGAGGGAAAGAGTGAGGTAATTGGAAATTTCATTCATGCCTTGCTTGTTATTTACATTAGTATTTATAAACTTCCTAGTAACAGAAAGATCCTAGGAATATTTGGTCATAACAAAATTGTCCACATTGTCCCCTAGGAGCAAATAATATCAAGCAAGGAAATTCTAGAAGGTAGTCTTAGTTGGTCTCACCCTTCTTCCAAAAACGTAGTCTTTGAGGTAAAAAGGTTTTGCAATTCTTCTTTTGGACTTTTCTTCCTGTACCCCCTCTTTTGCTTTTGTGACCCCTGCCCTTGCCTCTGTTTGTAAGCTCGTATCAACATGTTTCCGACACAGATGCAGCTTGGGCACGCAGCAGGTGTGTTTTTGTTGTGCATGTCCTTTTGTTTTGGACATGATACACCGTGGACATGGCCCAAACGAGTGGAGACGGTCCAACCTATGTTGTCAGTAGCAGTCGTCGCAGTTTTGTCAATAATAAAAAGTATAATGCAATAAAAAATTGTAAAAATACTATTTGAAACATAACATGGAATATAATAAGAGTTTAATACCTATGCATTGATAGTATAAAATAGATTTTCCACTATCATCCAACCATAAATTACCGTTTGAATTACTTTAAGATAATTATTTTAAATGATGACACATTTACCATGTTAGTGCATATATAGCCTTCTAGGTTGCCAAGAATGCTGGAGTTGACTGGAATGAACTCATGAGTTCTGTCAAACCAAAAACAAAATGTGCACTCATATAGCGTTCATGTGCTTATTCATAGCGTTGGAGTTTGAGCATTAATGACATAGGAAGGGTGATAAAAATAATCGGGATGAGGTTCTTAACAAGGTAGAGATGGTACCACAGCAGTTTGTTTGTCTGAGCTATTCTCCTGGAACCTTTATGCTTATGGCATTTTTGCTCTACGATTAGCTCAAATATATGTGCACAGAAGCAAAATCCCAGCTGCTCAGTTAGACAATTGGTATGGCGAATTTCTTGAAAGCATTGAGCCTTCCATGGTGAAGCAAATCCCTTTCTGTGAAGCTGTTCAGAGAAGCTCTCCAGTAGGTTCATAAACCAAACCAGTTGCAGGCGCCAGTCAAGGATATTTGTTATGTTTCTCAAGTTTTGAAACTTTTAGGATGTTTGTTAGTCGTTACTTTGCTCTCTTAACTGATATTAATAACTCTTCTCATGTCAATCTAAGGTCAGATCTTTGCTGATATGAAACCTTCATGGATGGGAATACAACTGAGCTTTCGTGGAATGGACCTCTTGGAGAGCCATTTGCTGTATTTTGCCACGTATGGTCATTTCATTTGTATCATGCAATCCTTCCTATGCATTGGTACAAATAGAATAATACACTACAGAAATTGTTTGTCCATATAAATTAGATCACGGTGTTCTAACTGTAAAAGAATATACCAACTAAAACATAATTTTGGAATCAAATCCTATCCACAAATATTTTAAAAAAAGAAAAAAGAAAGAGATGGAGGAGACTAAGAAATATTGATGGGGTGTTTAATGCTTTCTGGTCACGAAGCCTAAATATGTAGTGAACGATATGAAGCCGAGGACAAGCCGTTGACTACCACGCCCGTGCGTACCATTGGTTCTTCCATTTCGGATGTTTCTGGATTAAGCATGTGGTAGTCCTATAGAACGTGGGATTATTTTTCATGAATAGATATAAGTGATACATCACAGATTGCAGAAAAAACCAAAGAAACACCCGGATAGAAAATAATCCCAGGTTCACTAAATTGAGGATCCTCCTATGGAAAATACAACTCCGAGTTATCAAATTTCAACAAATCCAATCACAGAACAACAAATCCATATCAGAACAAGTTACCAAGGCATTGGAAACCAACAACAATCCCTTTTTGTTTCATGATGTAATTATGAATTCGAGTTACATGGGAACAAAGAAAATGTCAAGCTTCAACAACCTTGATGGAGGTGCAGACACAATCTATAGAATTTGGAGTGTCTGTCACTTATATTTCCACCATACTGGCTACTAGTTGATGTCACCCCCTCAGGTTGAGAGTTCGATACACAGCATGTGGTCTGATAATGGCCTGACAGCATGTGGCCCTATAGGCCAACAACAACCATTATTTTGAAGCCATATTAGAATTACTGTTTAGGTCTTACTAAACTCCTAAAAGCTAGTTTAAGAGCAGAAATTACCCCATATATCACTAGTTTATGTGTGATTTCCTACACAATGGTATAATTAATTTTCAGTGTTACGTAAATTAATCATCTTAGATGATCAGAAATATCTCTAGCCATAAGCCTCATGCCAACTCCAATACACACCAGCATAAAAAGATACTATAAAAAAGAAATCCATAAGTTGAGTATCATATCAGACTCATACAATTATTCAAAGAGAACTAGTTCTAGTTTGATCAAATGAAAGACTCAGAAAAAGATAGTTTCTCAAAACAGTAATAAAGAGGTTCAAAGTTTCTCTGCAACATCATACAGATTTTTATGTTTCCATGGAAGTGCCAAGTCAGTCTAATTAAGGTTCAGCATAAAGCATAAAGTCTCTGCATTCTTGGCAATTGCAATCCTCAAAGCGGCACTTGATGCACCCTTCGCAGTAACAAGTTGAGCAGCCTTGGCAAGTTGAAGAACGAGAACAGCCCCTGCTTGCTCTCAGACTTGGTCTCTCTTCATCATCATCGCAGGTTATTCTGAAAAATGAAAATTACCATCTCATTAATTAGAATTGATATTCGAGCAGATCTCTCAACAAGAATATAGCTTCTTACAGTATTCAAGTTTACTATATGCTGTATAAGCTAATGTGAGTCACTTTTCCATCTATACACAGTTTGGCTTGGCCCCAAGCTATAACATGCAAGAGTCACAATATTTGGACACTAAAATAGTACATACAGCTTTGTTTCTCTTTATCATTCTATCATATCATACCATTAATCACATAGTCATTTATCTCTCCATCTCTGATTGCATGGGTGATCATCCGGCAAAGTTGTTTATAACAAATAATCTTGAGTTTGAGTTATTGGTGTGTTGAAGTTGTAACTACTTGGAAAAAGAACCTTGTCACCATAATTAATGATCCTACCTTACTAAAGCAGGATTGTCTCTACTGAAAGAGATTTGGGATTTTAACTAAAGTATCACTTACCTCTCTCTTAGAGACACACTGTGGTGGTCCATGTATGTTTTTCGAACGTATAGTGTGCTTTGCAAAATCAAGTATCAACTACTAGTAAAGACATTTTAAAATTGAAGGAATTAAAATGTCACACCCCTACAATTTCTAGTTCTAACTTGTGGGTGTCGTATGTTCGCAGGATATTTGTTTTACTAAAATAAAAATTTGATTTCTTATCAACATTATAGGTGTTATTTTACAAGATAATAAGCTAACGGAAGGGACCAATTTGATCAGAAAGTGTAATTTTAAGGGATTAAAGTAAATAAATAAATAAATAAGCATCTATAAGACCAAACTGAAACCTAAATTAGAAAGTTGACAGGATCATATAAATCGTGCATGAACTTGAATATCATATAGCTTGAGCTGTGATTTGGGAGCAACTTACTTATGGTAAGGCCAAAGAGAACAAGTCCAGGATTTGTTGTTCAAAGCTTCATGGTAGTTCTTAATATCTGGTCTGCTCTTGAGACGGAACCTGCGCTCCTTCCTGCAACTCGTGCAATGTAGGAACTCATCCCTGTGAAAGTTTCGTTTCCTCATTGCAGAGTCTTTCCAGTTAGCCACATTTGCCTGGTGTGTGTAATATTTCGTCAGAGGTGTCTTCCAGAGTGGAACTCTATCTTCATCTTCACAATGAACCCAGATGTTGCTCTTCCACCTTCCAGTCCCTTCTTTCAAAGCATGCTTCTCAAAGGCTTCTGGAGTCACATTCACTGATCCAAATAATAATTGCAAAACTAAATTAGTGTAATAAGATTATCTATTATCTATATTTTATTTTGGTTTCTTATGTTTAAAAAGTTGAACTTTGGTCTGAGTGTCTTTATTAGACCACATTGATCCTTTCCTCACCTTTTACACTAATCGTATTAATTTTTCACAATTTTCCACTTGTTAACCAAATTAGTGTCACAAACTAGCGGAAGAATTAATATGGTCTAATAGAAAAACTTTACTGGAACAACGTGAAACTTTTTGAAATATGAGCAAACTGAAACCTAGATAAGAAACCAAAATTTTATTTTAGCCTACTACCACCACTACTAATAATAATATATTTGCTGTCTCTTTTTTATTTGAACATATATAGATATTTGTAAATATTGTAAATAATGATATAATCCATACTGACAGTGGAATCTTATTACCTGTTAATCAACACTAAAAACTTTGTAAGTTGTATGCAATGTATCAAAGAAATCATTCACTACCAACTAAGCATCCAGTAGAAATAGTGGTTTTCAGAATAAAATAAAATTAAATAGTAGTTCCGTTTCACAGTTATTGGAGTTTACTAATGATGAAAATTTATGTTTTTAGCAATATTAGTTAGTTTCACATATGTTTTTATGTTTTCAAAGAAATAATCACATTTTTTATATTCACCCCCACGCTAATTAATAATGTTAACTAATCAATTAATTTTCTAATGTGGATTAAACCAAACATATAAGTGACTCAATGGGTCTAGCTCAATTGAGAATCCTCAAAGAACACAATTAATCATGGAGAGGGGTGAGAAGCCTTAAGTGTAAATTAACCCCGAACAAAGAGATTATGATTATTGTTAATTAAAAACTTATAAGTCTTGTAATATGCATGCATATTTAAGGAGAAGGAAAGAAAGTTTCTCTCAAAAAGAAAAGAGAAGGAAAGGAAGTACATAAAAGTCTATGCTATTCATTTTATTAATTCGTCCAAATTACAAAACAAAAGCTATTATTTAACTTATTCTACATATGAAAGAGAATCATGAAAGGCTAAAAAAAAATCTTTTATTGTACAATTATATTAAAACAAAACAAACTACTTGCTTCAAACATGAGAGATCAATTATAGCATGAGAAAGAAAAAGAGCTTCAGAAATGGAAGTGGAAAACTTACCCAAAGGACACCCAGGGCAGCACTCACAAGTGATAAAATATTCACCATTGTTATTGATTTTTAGCCTCCCAACATAATCTCCATATACTTTGTTTGTAGTGCCACAAAGAACCTCAATATAGTCTTCACCTCTGTTGAAACCGAGGATCATTTTGAGCTCTTCTTCATCAAACAATATCTTACCATCATCTCCAACCCTAAACTGTTTTCTTCGTTTTGATGACCCTGTGTTGTTTCATCATGAAAATAGTTCAAGCCAAGAATTTGTGCATCTGTTTTACATGGTCAGGATAATTGAGCATGGCCCACAACCCAATAGAAGGATTTGTGCATCTGTTTTACATGGTCAGGATAATTGTAACATAAATTGATAAATTAAAACACACACACAATTAAAAGAGAGAGAGAGAGAATACATGTTTGTTAAATGATATCTCAATTGGTCATAAAACAGAGTATGTCAATGTGAAACAATGAAATATTTGATAATTGAGATAGACCTTATGTATATATGGAACTATTGGATGACAAACTAAAGACATTATATTAATTGAGATAATTGACATAGTTAGCATTTCTTTTTTCTTCACATCTTTCTCTAGTAACACTTGTTGAGTGTGAATGAATATTTTTTTCCATAGTTTTGTGGTTCAATGAAACTTGTTATATGACCTATTCCGAATCTAACTCATTGGAACAATCAATTCCGTCTTATTTTTAATTAAAAATATATTAATTGATTCCAAAGGCTATTTCAACCTGTGGCTTGAATGTGATTCCTTTTTAACAATCCAAGCATTTGGGGATCCCAGCATTGTGCCATGGAGCTTGCATAATCGTTGGATGAATTGCTTAGCTTTCATCAAAACATTGAATTTCCAGGTCTATTCAGAGAAGGTAATAATTATGCAGATGGTCTAGCCAACCAAGGTCTCCAGGAAGTGGGGTTTATTTGGACAGATGTTCTCCTGCTTTTAATTAAGGATTTCTTCTTTAGGGAAAAGTCTGGTTTACCTAACTATAGATTTCATTTTACGTGAGTTTGATTTGGTCTCCTCACTTTTTTCTTGTAATTTTTATTTTTTACATCAATACTACTACTAGGTGGGCTTCATAGAATCATTAATTAGTGTCATTGGTGTCAACCTAGTTCGGATAAATGGCTCTAAGGTGATGTCCTATCTAGTTCCATAACCAAGGGTGCCCAAGTGTTGAGGTGATGCTCACATAACAACACCTTTCAATTACACAAATAAAATAAAAAATGAATCTACATTTCCATATGGAAATTTTCCTCTGAAATCAAAATAAATCATCTAAATGGAAAAATACACCCCATTTGAAATCTAAAACAATTAATAATCAATGTTCTAGTTTAATGGAATGATGATCTTGAGACCAAAGTCATTTGATGTTAAATAGAAAACTACTAACAAAAACAAGATACATCATCATCGAAACTTTGCTATATAAAAGGGATACTTACAAGAAAATAATCTATCAATATAAACTTAGATAATCCATAAAGTCAACTAAAATCATATACACTTCAAATTATAACTATGTAAAAGAAGAATTTGCTTTTTACTTAAATGCATAGAATTCAACTATCTATTGAAACCATATGAAAACTTACAACACTTAAGGAAAAGAATTGATTTAGAAAAGAAATCACACTAACCTTGAGTAAAATTGTTGAATTCTTTCTTTATCTCCATTCTTTGATTTCTCTTCCGTTGAGGTGGATTCCCTGTAATGTAATCATAAGGTGAAAGGAAACCCTTAATTTAATTTTACGTCTCTTCCAAAATTAACAAAATGTAGAAAGAAATTGGAAACCTATGTTCATGACTAATGAATTGCGTGAAAATTGAGTGTAGGCATACCGGATTTCTCTTCAGCCATTTGTTTTAGGGATTTAGGGTATGGACTGTTATCTCCTCAAACAAAGTTTTCACAACGATAAAAATTTTCAATGCTATCTAATGTGCCTAATAAACTATGTTACAAAAATATAATTTTTAATTGTTACTAAAATAAAAAGTTGACGCGTTAAAAGAAATAAAATGGGAATCCCCAAAAAAAAAGAAATAATAATTAAAAAAAACCATAATTTCTTCAAAGTTGAAAATATAATTAATGAAAATTGATGAGATAATTTTGAATCAAATTATATTAACTGTCCCTTATTAAATGAATTTTGGAAGTAAGTGATAAATAGTTTTGCATAATATACAAATCGCATTAAATTGTACGTTTTCAAAATAACTTTATATTCAAGTGTTATAAAAAATAATAAATGTTTAAAACACAATTGTCCAAGTGCATTGCACACTATTTGAACCGTGGTCATCCTTGCTACTTATAATGAGATGTTGATCATAATAATGTTGGATCGAGTGGCCTCAGAATAATTAAGAAGGGGGGGGTGAATTAATTATTTCTAAATCTTTACTAATTAAAAATTACTCTTCTAAGGCTTTTACTAAATTGTTAAGAGAATGAGGAGTAGAAGAGAAATTTAACAGAAAGTAAAAGCGGAAATTAAATGCACAGCAGAAAGTAAAAGAGTATGGAAGAAGGAAACAAACACACAAGAGTCTTTATACTGGTTCGGCAACAACCCGTGTCTACATCTAGTCCCCAAGCGACCTGCGGTCCTTGAGATTTCTTTCAATCTTGTAAAAATCCTTTTACAAGCAAAGATCCACAAGGGATGTACCCTCCCTTGTTCTCTTTGAAACCTTAGTGGATGTACCCTCCACTAGAACTGATCCACAAGAGATGTACCCTCTCTTGTTCTTAGTCAAACCCAAGTAGATGTACCCTCTACTTGTACCACAAGGGATGTACCCTCCAACGTGTTAAGACAAAGATCTCAGGCTGTTAAACCTTTGATACTTTGTGAATGGGAATACAAAAGAATTCTCAGGCGATTAGTCCTTTGAACACTTTTGTATTAGGGATAGGGAAGAATCAAAAGAATTCTCAGACCGTGTCGTTTTGAATTCTTTGACAAAGGAGAAGGGAGACACAAAAGAATTCAAGCGATTAGTCATTTGTTCTTTTGGAAAAGGGAGAAGAGAGACACAAAAAGAATTCAGGCGGTTAGTCCTTGGCGAATTGTTTTTGGCAAAAGGAGAAGGGAATGAAAAAATGAATAGCACAAGTTTTCAAGGTTTGGAAAACCAGAAAACTTCAGAGAGCTTTTGGTACAGAGAAGAAGAAGAAGAAGAAGTTCAAAGAGACTTAGAAATTAATATGGAAAAATTGCTTGTATTAAAAATAAATTGGAAAAGAGAGATTTAAAATGCAAAACAAAGTCTTGCTTTTATAGACTCTTCATGTCTGGTCAAGAGGACCATTTAGAAGAGTTATAACTTTTAGAAAAACTTAAAACCAATTTTCAAAAGTCAAAAACCATTTGAAGAGTTACATCTTTTGATTTTATTCAGAAACAATCACTGGTAATCGATTACCAAATCAGTGTAATCGATTACACAAAGCTTTTATGTGAAAGGATGTGACTCTTCATATTTGAATTTGAATTTCAATGTTCAAAGCCAATGGTAATCGATTACCAAAACATTGTAATCGATTACAGCTTTTTGAAATTAATTGAAACGTTGTAAATTCAATTTAAAAACTTTTTCAAAACAATTTTGCTACTGGTAATCGATTACAATAATCTGGTAATCGATTACCAGAGAGTAAAAACTCTTTGGTAAACATGTTTTGAGAAAAATCATGTGCTACTCAATTTTTGAGAAAAAAACTTTTCATACTTATCTTGATTAAGCCTTCTCTTGATTTATGAATCTTGAGTCTTGAATCTTGATCTTGATTCTTGAGATCTTGAACCATGAATCTTGATTCTTGACTCTAAACTTTCTTCTTAAGTCTTGAATTCTTCTTGATTCTTATCTTGAACTCTTGAATTGTTTTTGATTCACTTGAGTTGTTCTTTGATTGATCTTTGAGCTTTTTGTCATCATCTTTTGTTATCATCATTGTTATCATCAAAACACCTTTGAATCATCTTTGATTCACCATGAAGCTTTGCTTCTACAATCTTCCCCTTTTTGATGATGACAACTTCTGAAATCAAGAAACACACACACAGTTTTTCCTAGTCGATCACTCACATAAATTCTCCCCCTTTGTTTTTGAATTTGTGCTTATCTTAAAATTAAATTGGTTACTCATGTGAGTTCTTGATTTAATCCCATTTCTCTCCCCCTTTGGCATCAACAAAAAACCAAAGTGCGTAACAAGTATAAGATAAACATATACTATTAATCATTCACAAGGCATACATTGAAGAATATAAACCAATCATGAAAATATATAAACTAATCATGAAGCAAGAAACATGACTAGATCAAATATATAGAAAAATCACAGTCATCTATCATACTTCATAATTGTTCAATCATACCATGCAAATAAAGGAAATACTAATTTGTTCAAATGTCATAATAATATAGCCAAATACACGAGAATAGAAAACAATCAAACAAGATATCATAACCATTCATCACACTAGAAATATAATACTTCACAGAATGTCATATAATCCAGAAAGTCATTCATAATAACCAAATAAAAGTACATACCACTGATCATATATTATCAAAATAATTAAGTTTAAAAGTCATAACCATAAGCAACCAAGAGAAAATAAATATAATCATCATGTTCAGTCATACTAAACAAATATTAAAAAGAAATACTAAGTGCTCAAATGTCATTAAAAACATACCCAAATACAAGGATTAAAAACAAAATATAATCATTAAACAAGAAAAGAGAAGCTTATAGAAATCAAACAAGATAATAAATTATTCTCACATTATAATAGAAGCATATGTGCATCAATAACAAATAAGTCATAAGTCATCAAAACACAAATCATTTGTCTAAGTCACTTGCATCTAGAAGTCCTAATTCTCTTTTAATGGTGTAGAAAGAGTCTTTGGTTAGTGGTTTTGTGAAGATGTCTACAAGTTGGTTTTTAGTATCTACAAATTTTAAAACACAGTCACCTTTTTCCTAAGACTAAGTGCTAATTGACTATCAACACTTACCAAGATGATTTTTTTTTTTTTATTAACATAGAAGGTTTCATCACATTAAAATAATTTTATTTGAAATAAAATATAATAATTTTGAAAAGCATAAAAAAATATTTTGAACAATCAATCAAGTAATTCAAACATATCAAACAAGAATTATACAAGGATTGAAGGATATAGGTCACAAGCATTATCAAACATTCAGATTTGTTAAAGATAATTTAAAAACTTAGAAAGTTTAAAGAACTCAATCAATCATGTAATCATTATTTTTTCTCAAACCTACATGCTCAATATCTTTATCATGTTCATGCTTGATAACACATTTTTCAAAATCAAAAAGATACTTTATATATGAAAATTCTTATATAAAAATAAATAAATATAACATAATGGATTTTGAAAAACTTTATGAATGAACTTTAAGCAAGTAATTCACATGTCATATTTAAAAATTATGCAAGAATCATACAAGAGATATAAAGTCATACATAACCATTCATAAATGACTAATCACATATCACATCAAAAATCATGCATAATCATTTTAAAAATATATATTATCAAAATAATCAACATAGCTTTTAAGCACAATCAATCATCAAATATTTCAAATTAATTAAATTTAATTAATAATCAACTAACTATGCACAATACTTTTAAAAAAATTTCAAATTTAAAAATTTTTAAATTTCAATTTCAAATTTCAAATTTCAAATTTCAAATTTTAAATTTTAAATTTTAAATTTCAAATTTCAACTTCCAGTAACTTCCTTTTTCAACTTCCAACTTCCAATAACTTCCACTTTCATTCTCAACTTTCAACTTCCAATAACTTCCAAATTTTAATTTTGAAACTTCCAATAACTTCCAAATTTTAATTTTCAAACTTCCAACTACTTGGACACAATTACCAAAGACAAAAAATCAATCATGTATATTGAAATTATTTAAACTAAATATAGTTAATTAATCATAATAAATTTTAACATAATCAAATAATTTTGAACTTATCTTCAATTTATAGAACTAAGTCTATCCTATTGTAATCGATTACATTACCAGAGAATTAAACACTGAAATTTAAGTATCAAATAACAATTATCAACAGATATCATGGTAATTATTTACTTAATTCAATTATCCTGTCATGTCAAAACAAACAAAACATAAGCAATTCAAGCATTAAACTAAATTCAATTAATCATATATATTCAAATTAAAACTAAATATAGTTAATTAAACATTGTAAACCCAATCAAACAATTTCAACAACTATTTTCTGTTTAATTTTTTTTATTTCTTTTATTATTAGTACATATATGTGTGGGGTAGAGGGTGTCACAACATTTCCATATGGAAGTTTTCCTCGGAAATCAAAGTAAATCATCTAAATGGAAAAATACACCCCATTTGAAATCTAAAACAATTAATAATCAATGTTCTAGTTTAATGGAATGATGATCTTGAGACCAAAGTCATTTGATGTTAAATAGAAAAGTATTAACGAAAACAAGATACATCATCATCAAAACTTAGCTATATAAAATGAATATTTACAAGAAAATAATCTATCAATATAAACTTAGATAATCCATAAAGTCAACTAAAATGATATACACTTCAAATTATAACTAATGTAAAAGAAGAATTTGTTTTTTTCTTAAATGCATAGTATTCAACTATCTTTTCAAACCATATGAAAAGATACAACACTTAAGGAAAAGAATTGATTTAGAAAAGAAATCACACTAACCTTGAGTAAAATTGTTGAACTCTTTCTTTATCTCTATTCTTTGACTTCGCTTCTGTTGAGGTGGATCCCCTGTAATCATAAGGTGAAAGGAAATCCTTAATTTAATTTTACATCTCTTCCAAAATTAACAAAATGTAGAACCAAATTGAAGCCCTATGTTCATGACTAATGAATTTCATGAAAATTGAGTCTAGGCAGACCAGATTTCTCTTCAGCCATTTGTTTTAGGGATTTAGGATATGGACTTTTATGTCCTCAAACAAAGTTTTCACAACGATAAAAATTTTCAATGCTATCTAATGTGCCTAACAAACTATGTTACAAAAATATAATTTTCAATTGTTACTAAAATAAAAAGTTGACGCGTTAAAAGAAATAAAATCTGAATCCCCGAAAACAAAAGAAATAATAATTAAACAAAGCCTTAATTTCTTCGTAGTTGAAAATATAATTAATGAAAATTAATGAGATAATTTTGAATCAAATTATATTAACTGTCCCTTATTAAATGAATTTTGGAAGTAAGTCATAAATATTTTTGCATAAAATACAAATCGCATTAAATTTTACATTTTCAAAATAACTTTATATTCAAGTGTTTTAAAAAATAATAAATGTTTAAAACACAATTATCTCGGTGCAATGTACACTATTTGAACCATGGCCATCCTAGCTACATATAATCAGATGTTGATCATAATAAATATTAAAATAATTGACAATGTATTTTGGTTAAAAAAATGAGTATATTGCATTGACCCCCCTCAAGGTTTTGGTTTATTATAGTTGATACCCTTCATTTTTTGGCATTATTTTTAGCCCCCTTCTCTAAACTCCGTGAAGCTTCTATTAACAAATAAAATTAAACAAAAAATAAATTATTTTACTTTTATGATAAACCCAAATTTCCCTTGTCACTAGATATATGGAGATTAGGTTTGGAGGTGGACTCTTCGACTCCTGCAAGGCCTCTCCTTTTTGTCCTTTCCCTTCACTGCCACCAAGATCTAATCAAAATCTTGTTCCCCCACTCTCGCTGCCACCATCACCACCAGCGACAGCTGTATCCCACTCTTTTCTCTCATTGTCCTAGTTCCCACTCCATGCTCTCGCCACCAGCATGGACAATGGAACACCACCACTTTAACAACAACAAGTCGATCTAAGAACCACATAAATCCAAATCTTCACTCTCCGCACACGATGAGGAATCCAGCTCGGTCGTCGAGTCTCACATTGCAGCAAATCGAACATCAAGAAGACCTCCAATGTCAAGGAAGAAGATGAATTGGAGTAACTCTGCCTTGTTTATTCTTGTTCAATTTGTGGAGGGTTTCATTGGGTTTTATGTTTAAATTTTGTTTGGTTTAATTTTTATCTCCTTTTTGTTAATTTATTCTATATTCTATCATTATACTTTGGTAATTTAGAACCATTAAATAATAAATAGGGTACAAAAAGTGATTTGGGCTTGCATGTTGCAACTCATTTAAAATGGCGCATACTACCGAATTCATGTCTATCCTAAAATTATGGAATATTCATGCCTCACCTTCACTAGTTTTTTTGTTGAATTTTGGAAAGAAGTACATAGAATTATAGATGTGTTTCTAAAAGAACAAAATATCTCTTGAATACATAGAATTAAATTGCCTTTTGAAACCATATGAAAACCTAAAACACTTAAGCAAAAGAATTGATTTCAAAGAAAACCACACTAAACCATTTGTAATATTCTTGAGTTCTTTCTTTATCTTGATTCTTTGACTTCTCTCCCGCTGAGGTGGATCGTCTGTAGTGAGATCGAGAGAAAGGAAATCCTTAATTTTATTTTTCACTTCTTTCAAAATTACTTCGATAATCAATAAAATCCACTAAAATTAAATACACATCAAATTATAACTATGTTTGTAAAAGAAAGAAATATTGCTTGAATGCATAGATTTTAACTACCTTTTGAAACCATAGGAAAACATGACGCACTTAAGGAAAATAATTGATTTTAGAAAAATCACACCAACCTTGAGTAATATTCTTGTCTTTTTTCTTTTTCTCATTTTCTTGACTTTTCTTCTGTTGAGATGGATCACCTATAATCATATGGGGAAAGAAAACCCTTAATTTTATTTTGCAACCCTTCCAAAATTAATGAAATATAAAAAAAAAATTGGAGTCCTAAGTTCATGACTGCACAATGAGATACATGGAAATTGATTGTAGGCAATCCAGATTCCTCTTCCGCCATTTTATTTACGGATTTTGTTATGAACTGTTTTCTTCTCAAATCGAGTTTTCACAATGAGAAAAACTTTCAATGTTGTCTAATGTGCCTTATAAACTATGTTGCAAAGATATAATTTATAATCACTTTTTAAAATAAAAAGAGGACACGTTAAAAGAAATCAAATCTAAATCCCAAAATAGCCAAAGAAATAATATAATTAAGCACACCCTTAATTTCTTCATAGTTGAAAATATAATTAAAGAAAAATGATGAGATGATTTTAAAAGAAAGTATAAATCGTCACTTATTAAATGAATTTTGGAAGTAAGTGATAAATATTTTTTTCATAAAATACAAATCACATTAAATTGTACGTTTTCATCATAACTTTATATTCAAGTGTTATAAAAAATAATAAATGTTTAAAACACAATTGACCCAGTGTATTGCACACTATTTGATCGTCATCTTAGCTACATATAATGAGATGTTGATAATAATAAATATTAAAATAATTGAGAATGTATTAGAAAATAAGTTTTTAACATCGATTATTTAAGACTTTCAACATCAATGTTAAAAGTATCGACATTGAAAGTATTGTCGGTAACATCGATTTTTTGAAAACCGATGCTAACATAAAATAACAACATCGGTTATTTAAATAACCGATGTTTTATAATAAGAATTACACAAAAAAAAGTATATATGTTCATACCAACGTTGGCAGTTAACTTCGATTTTTGTAAAAAACCGATGTTAATTTCCAACTTTAACATGAAAATCGATGTTAACGTTGGCAGTTAATATCGGTTTTTTAAAAAATTGATGTTGTTAGTGTAGTTTAACATCGGTTTTAAAAAAAACGATGTTGTTTTTAGGATTACTTTTTTTAATATACTATCTGTTTTTTCAAGAAACCCAAAAATTAAACTATAAATTTTAAATCAGACCACACATCATAGCATATTTAATTTTCATTATGTTTTGAAATAGGTTTTAGCAGAAAAATACCATGAAAAATTTATTAATAACTATGAATTAAAAGAATATTTAATGTTAAAAGGAGACATGAATTGTAAAAAATGTAAAGCAAGTAAACTAAAATTACAAAATTTCCTAAACATCCTAAGTTTCATTTCTAATTTTCAAATAATTGTCCACTGGAAGCGAAGCACCTTTAATCTCTTGGTTCAAATGGTCTAGAATCATTGAAATACTGCATGATAAAATAAAACATAAGTTAATAATATAATATCAATCATAACAAAATCAAATTTGTTTGAATTAAACAATTACTGTTTCCCAGTTATTCTCGAAACTTCCTAAGATTATAGTTGACATCCAGTGCATCACGTAATACACACACTCAGTGCTTCCTTTTTGTCTATTACACTAAATACATGATGAAATTTAGATATTGAACGTTAACTACAAATTAGTCTACACTGACATAAAATATAAGTAGAAGCATTGTTTAAATCACTTACTTTAACAACAATCCACCTAGCACCAGCCTTCGATTTACTTTGTGGAGTATCGTCAGGTCCTTTCAAAGCATTGTTGAATACAAACATGGATGGTTATTGTACAATTAAAATATTGATGTTCCCGACTAATGCTAATGCAAATGTATTGAAAAACAACACTGACCTGTTAATTATTCCTTTGAGGTAGTTGTCTGACCTATTATGTAACAAACAAAACCAGATGACAACATTTTCCTTAGGCAAAATGACGATTATTTGCCAATATGCACTGCAGTGGAGACCAATATAAGTTATTATACTATTATACGTTATTTAAATTCATTTATTCAGTTAAACTTACCCGTTTAGGTAGGCTCCTAGGTACACATCTCGTTTTGAGTTCTGCATCCAGTTCTTAATGTAACTTTTTTATTCAAATTGTAATTACCCAAATCTCTGGATGGACTGTGGCTCGAGGAATCGATACACATCGACATTCCCCGCTCACATACTTGTCTCAGTCATATGCCTATTGTTGTTAACACAAAGTAAATTATGTATAAATTTAAAACAATAAGTTAGGTAATTAAGAATAATCTAAATTGACTTACAAAATCCACAACTATATAACAGAGATACTGAAACATTGACCATCATGTGCTATTTAAGACAGATATTTATGCTTTATGTACAAGGAGAAGTCTTCATTAAACACCCCGAACATGCTAGCATCCCACATAACCTGTAATGGCTTCAGAAAAAGCTGTGGGATGGTCAATGTCATCAGATATAGGGGATCATCGACCTCACGATATGGCCTATTTGCAAGTTTTGTCGGTCCCACAACTCCCTGTTTATCCAACATAATTTAATTACAGTGAACACTTTAATTGAAAAAATATGCATGTAATGACACTAAAATACTTGTTCTGATAAACGTTTGACCAGATGTGTCAACCAAGCAAGGAAGATGTTAAGTGTCTGCCCCACTAACTTAACCTCTTCAGTGGGTACAGGAATGGGAGCATCTACATCTCTAACCTCCTCAACACCAACCTTGACTTGATCATGCAACAAAGTAATGTTGCGAACGGTGGTGGATCCCTCATAAACATTTCCTAAGGCAACCAGGCAGGGAGGATTTTCTTCGATGTACACCCCGCATTTGTCTGAGTCCCTCGTGTCTGGATTATTCCCTAAGGGATCAACAAACATCTCCTTTGTGCTGACACGAGCAGCTGAAGGACCAACCTCAAGCTCAGGAAGCAGTGCGAGTCCCTATGATTGCATCTGCGATTGAAACTGGGACTGCATTTGGCTGAAGGATAACATTAGTTGTCGAGTCCCTATGATTGCTTGATCATTATACCAGCTCCAGCAGCACGCACACGACCAGGGTATTCTGGTCGCCCAATGGCAGCAGTCAGTACATCTTGACGTCCATGGGCGACAAAGAAACCCTGTGACGCCTGCTCCTGCAACGAATTCTGAATAGAACACATTTATTGGTTTACTCAATCACACAATAAACATAAATAATTACAATTATTAATTGAAAGTGAATTACAATCTTCTCAGCAATTTCCTTTGCTGCCTCAGACGTCATCTGACCAGTTTTCTTCGTGTGGGTCATCTTCCATTTGACGTGTCATCTAATGGGAGATGGAGGATCAATCACAGTGTCAGTGCTTTCAGATTGAGCAGCTTCCTCCAGATTTCTCTTTTTCTTCTCATCCATCAACTTCTTCTCTAAATATTCGTAACCCCCACGAGACAACATGTGAGGGGCAGTGTTTTGCTTCTGGATGGCCTGTGCCTTTTTCCGCATATCCTGTAAAAATTCAACATTAATGAAACTCATGATTACAATGTATTATAATAAGTGAATTTAAAGTTGAAAACAATGAAAATCACAAATTAGTTACCTCCCACGAAGGGTCTCTGTGGCTTTGACAAAATTGGGTCCATTTCTCGTTGTTAATGCCGTACTTTTCGCATACAGTGTCATTGACACTGTCCTTGTTGGCTGCAAGTACCCATTTGGACGTCAAATCAGACTTAAACTGTCTCCACTGCTCTCCCACAGTCTGAAGTATTTTCTTTTCTATCCTTACATCAGATGCTTCAAGGATATCAAATTCAGCCTGACAAACAAAAAAATAGGTTTTATTGTTACTAAATTCAAATTTTTGGCTAATAAACAATATGCAACATCAAAACTAAAATACCTTAATATCCTCCCATATCAAATCCTTCTGAGCAACAGGGACTTGCTTCCAATTCTTGTATGCAACATTGACCTTATCACTAGTGACTATCCCCAAATATGTTCTTAACTTTCTTTTTGTGGGGACCGTCGGTCTTCCCTATCGTAGGATCGACATGGACCAGCGGTCTCTCTATCCTAACTGGTTTAGTCGCCAATGATCTTAGTCGTGTGGCTTTTCTTGTTCGCTTCAAGGTAGATGGCAACTTTGATTATGCACCAGTAGGAGGAGGAAGAGGAGAACTGGGTGGTGTAGCCACTTTCCTGTAAAGGAAAACACATTAGTTAATTAACATTATCAAAAAAACTGAATAAGTTATGTAAATGAATGGACTGAAATGAAATACATGATAAAAAAATTACATTAGACGATGTTAATTAATTCTCCTTCATCGTGATCATTACGATTAGCATGAACGTCGTCAGCTTCTTCTTCTCCGGCAATGTTAGCCGACATTTGTGTGGACAAAGGACTAACATAAGTATCAATGTATGAATCATCATCTTCAACATTAACACCAATTGTTTTCCCATGTAGAACCACTGATCACCTTTCATCCCAAGGGTCTTGAACATAAAATACCTGTTTAGTTTGTTTTGTCATGATGAAAGGGTCATTCTGGTAAGTGAGTTTCTTTAGATCTACCAACGTAAATCCTACATCATCGGTCCGCACACTGGAGTTGTTGTCAACCCATTTACATTTGAAAACACAGACAATAAATTTGACATAGTTAAGCTCCCAAATTTCTTCAATGAACCCAAAGTAAGGGATGAAAGCTACACGGGGATTGTCATCATGTACCCTTAGGGTGACCCCACTATTTTGCATTGTACTTTTCTCATCTTGTGCTTTTGTATAAAAGGAATACTTGTTTATATCATATCCTTGCCAAGTTATAACATTTTTTTTAGGGCTATTTGCTAGATTTCTTAACATTTCAGAAACATTTCTTCTAGGAAAGTCTTGTTATGCTTTTTCAGGACCCAGTTCTTCGACATTTTTGGATTACTTTCTTTCACTAAACCTTCATGGCGAAGTATGTATGGCAAAACTTCATTACTGTTATTCAACACATACAAGTAAGCTTGTTGCAAATCTTCTACAGTTGAAGTGATAACATGCAGTCCTCTTGAATCCTTACCTCCCACTCTTTCGTCATGGCGAGACTCGAGAAGCCCAACAAATTTAGCTTTTTCAATGTACTCTAAACAAAATTCAATGGCTTCTTCTGCAATGTACCTTTTAACAATAGATGCTTCTAGACGATGTAGATTCTTGGTATACCCTTTTAAGATCTTTATGTATCACTCAATCGGGTGCATCCACCGCAAATAAATAGGACCACAACATTTGATTTCTTTGACCGGATGAACAATTATGTGAACCATGATGTCAAAGAAAGTAAGAGGAAAATACATCTCCAACTGAAACAATATAATAGCAGCCTTATTTTCCAGCTCATGTAACTTCACAGGATCTAGGATTTTGCTATATATGGCATTGAAGAAAAAGCACAACTGGGTTTTGGCTAACCTGACTTTGTTAGGCAAAATGTCTCGCATGGCCACGATTAACAATCGCTGCATCAAGACGTGACAATCGTGAGACTTTAACCTTACCAACTTAAGATCCTTCAACTGCACAAGGCTCTTAATATTTGAAGAGTATCCTTGTTAGACTTTGACCCGGCGCAGACACTGACAAAAACTTATCTTCTTCTTTATGGACAAAGTATGACAAGCTGGAGGCAAGTATATTTTTTTACCATCAGACCTTGGATGCAACTGCGATCGTATACCCATCTTAGCTAGATCTTAACGAGTATTCAAACCATCTTTCATCTTGCCTTGAATGTTAAAGAGTGTCCTAGTGACATTATCACGTACATTTTTCTCCATAGAAAACCAAAGAAAATTGACCTCTTCTTTCATATGCAAGTCTTACTTTTTTCCTTCTTTTAGGTCTTTCCAAATATAGAATTCAGGTGTTGAACCCGCTAGAAGACTTGGTCACAAGTTAACGGTATCGATGTAGTTTCATGCTCTTGACTTCCATTAAATGTTTTTTTCAATCTCCTTTAAGGGTGATGAGGTTTTAGAAAATGTCGATGCCTAGTGTAGACTACTTTTCTACCATGTTTCAATTGTATGTAGCTTGTGTCTTCTTCACAGATAAGGCATGCATGATGGCCCTTAACACTGTAACCGCTCAGATTCTCATATGCTGGAAAGTCATTAATAGTACAAAAAAGCATTGCACGCATTTGAAAAGTCTCATTCTGAAACCCGTCAAACACTAAAACCCCCTCGTCCCACAACTTTGTCAGGTCTTCAATCAATGGACTTAGATAAACATCAATGTCATTTCCTGACTATCTTGGGCCCGATATCATCATAAATAATATCATGTATTTTCGCTTCATGCACAACCAAAGAGGAAAATCGTAAATTACTAGCAGAACTGGCCATGAACTGTGTTGAGTGCTTAAACTTCCATATGGATTCATTCCATCACTGGCTAGTCCAAGCCTAAGATTTCTCGCCTCTTTGCCAAAATTCGGATACAAATGATCTATCTTCTTCCACTGGGAGGAATCAGTCGGATGACGGAGCATTCCATCGCAGTTTCTCAGATTTGCATGCCATGTAAGGTCTTTTGCATCGTCTCCATTAGCAAAAAGATGCTTAAACCTTAAAATGATCGGAAGATACCACAACACCTTCGTTGGGGGGCCCTTATTTGAGTTTTCATCATTACTACACTCCTCATCATCCTTGACTTTGTACCGTGATACCCCACACCTAGGGCATTTCGGCATTTCTTGAAATTCATGTCTGTACAATATGCAATCATTCGAGCAAGCATGAATCTTCTGATACTCCATACCCATTGGACACAGTATCTTCTTCGCCTAATAGTAACTTTTAGGCAACGCATTTTCCTTTGGAAGCATATCATGCACTACTTGAAGCAGCAAACTAAAACTTTTGTCACTCCACCCATATCTGGCCTTCACATTAACCAGACCTAACACCATTGACAACAGCGTCAAAAAATTCTTGCACCCCAGATACAAAGGTTTCTTTGAATCAATTGCAATGTATCATACATAGGGGCATGTGCTTGCTGAAAAGACTCTTGTCCAAGGTCACGAATCATATCCTTCAAGCGATCTCTCATTTCTACATCAAACGGTTCAGATTAGGACCCGCTCTACATATCTGTCAATTCACCATGCCATATCCAGATCATATAATTCTTCTTAATTCCATCACACAACAGATGCTCCCATATGTCATCGACTTTTTGGCGTCTGTCGTTCAAACAATTTATGCACAGACGAAAAAATTTCTCGTTTTCATCCGGTTGACTTCTTTCCAAAGCAAATTGTAGGAATTGTTCCACGCCTTCCTCATACGCAGCGCTCAAGCGAATTTTATTCATCCAACTTCGATCCACACACACATTGAGATATTAGGCCCTATACCTGGGTCTATGCGAGACATAAGGAGTGGAGGTCAATTTGTGGCCATGTTGGGTCTCCGACTCACTTGATAACAGTGAAACCTCATCTAAAGTTTTACTCTTTTGATAATGCATTGTCGCTGGTAGTCCTTACCGCCACAATGTTATTACCAAAGAGGATGAATATCTCTAGAAACCATTAAAGTTACATAAAACCACCCTTGGGAGTTATCACTGGATAGTGAACTTTTTAATCCTTTCCATAGGGTTCCTGAATTAGGGGCACCGAACAAACTCACTCTAACTTGTTCGTTGATTGCATCATGCATCTCTTCATGGAATCATAATGGAGACATCTTCATGCATTGCATTTGCATAAGTCATTGCATTATCATACATCTTCATTTAGCATGCTTTTATTCTGCCAATTGCATACATTCTATTTTCATCGTTCGCATGTTATGTTCACCCATGCATGATCCTTACATATAGTTGCTCATGCTTTGCATTTTCCACAAAAAAAAATGTTTGATTGACTGTGTTTAAAATCAAAAAGTACAGACATTCATGTGATCTCATTTTATCATTCTTAAAAGTTATCTTTTTGAGAGAAAAGGGAGTTGTCATGAACAAGAGTCTTTTGACTTAATCTATCAATTGAAAATCCTTTACCTTGTGTTTGGATAAGGAATTTCAAAATTTCAAGGAATTTGAAATGCCTAGAATTTGAATTTCTTTGATTTTAATTTCCTTCATTTTTCAAATGATTTGTTTGGATAAATCAATTCAAATTTCTTTCATTTTAAATTCTTTATTTGGATAGGGCAATTCAATTTCCTCCATATGCAAATTTTCAATTTTATATTTTAAATAGATGAAATTTTAATATTAAACTTTATAGAAAATAAACATAATCTAATTTTGAAATATTAATTAAAAAATATTTTCAATTTTTAATAATTTATACAAAATATTGATAATTTTAACTAGGGATGTTTTGCCTGACCACAAACAGTGATATTTTTAAATCGACATCAACCAAGGCTATTTTCCGGTCGACATCAAATAGGGCTTTTTTGTAAAAGTATGTCAAGAATATTTGTCAGCTGACGCTAGTCAGGGCTATTTTTTGGTTAACGTTGGTTGAGTCTATTTTTAAGCTGATGCTGGCTAGATTTTTTTACCAACGTCGGCCTAAAAAATCCTAGCAGGCGTTGACAGAAAAATCTACCCAATATCGGCTAAAAAATAGTCTGGTCAATGCCGACTAATAGAACCTACCTGATGTCGACTAAAAAATAACCCTGACCAATGTCGGACAAAAAACCCTACCCAACATCGGCTATAAAATAGCCTTGGCTGATGTTGCCAAAAAAATAGCTCTGACCGATGTCGGCTGAAAAAACTCTAGTGGATGTCGACTGTAAGAACCTAGTCGATGTTGACTAAAAATAGTCATACCCGATGTCGATCAAAAATACCTAGCTAGTGTTAGTGTTTGCTTCCAACAAGTGCACTGAATCGCACAAGTAGTATAAAACGGTAAGAATCGAGTATCGAACTCTCGGAGAACTTGTGTTACTTGGTAAAACTATTTTAGTAAACAGGTGTCTAGTGTGAAAAAAGATGTATTTATATGAACAGATGTGTAAACTAACTATTAAAAAGGGAAATCATGTGAGAAATGATGTGTGAAGACAAGAAGGTGACACGTTGGTCTTCCTAGTAGGTGCCTAATGCTCAAAGGATATTCTCTATTTAACAATGCTTATGTGTTCTATAGTGTCTCCTGAAATGCTAAACCCCGATTCCTCATGATAGTCTAGCCTAATCTTGATCAAGCATCGTCTGTAGATTCCTCTTGTTGGACTAAACTCAACCATGACCGCATTAAGACAAACATATAACAACTAGGTTACTGTACCCCGATTCCTCGTGAAAATACGACAAACTAGCCCCGTCCTATCAAGTTCTAAGAATCAAACCAGTTTCCACTATTGAATGATCCTAAGGACACATGCATCTACATGATCAAGGTAAAGGCATGGTAGAATGAAGTTCTGATAGCACAGTGAACACACAAAGCATCATTAAATAGATAAAAAAGATATTTACATCAAGTACCTAGAAGGAAGATCCAACAGAGGATTTAGCTTTCCATAACTGGGAAGCTTCCTTTACAACAAAGAAAAGAGAAAGATGAAAGATTACAAAAATACAAGTGATGGGGATGTCTCCTCCACCTCTAGGACCTCTCAATCACTCACAAACTCAGCTCACGCTCTCAAGACGGCTTCCTTTTCCAGCTCAGGTCTCTGCAGATCTTCACTCAACAAAATCTCTCAAACTCTCTGGAATTTGGACCTCTCTCTCTAGAACTGAAGACATGCAAGAGCTCCTCAAGAAAAATGGCCAAACTCCCCCTCTAAATCTGATTTCAGGCTTAAATAAGTGGTTTTGTTCGTGCTCTTATGCTTATCGTAACTCTGATCCTCTCAGCGCACATTACTGAATATCGGCTTAGCACGTGCTTTTCTCGCTCGGTGAATGCACTGAAGCGGTGCGCTTAGCGGGATGACCCTTCGCTTAGCGAACATGCACAACTCATCCTTCTTCCAGATTCTTCCTCGCGTTCAGTCGAGGAGAGTTGCATTCAGCGGATGGCTCGCTAAGCCAGCAGATTGGCTTAGCGAGAAGGTGAAAATTAGCACTTCACAAACTTGCCTAATTAACCTGAAATTAAGAGAAAATGATTATTAAACTCACAAAATAGAATTACTAAGTATTTATTACCTATCTTTAACTAAAAGAACTTATAACACTACAAAATAATCATAAATTGGAGGAGTTTGATACAATTTACATAAGTTTTAAACACAAAAGTTAGTCGTATTCACCGACTAACAATTAGCAGAAAAAACCCTAGCCAACATCAATCAAAAAACCTAGTTAATGTGGTTAAGAAATAGCTCTGGCTGATGTCAGCCAGAAAACCCTAGTCGATGTCAGCAAAAAAATCCTAACTGATGTCGGCTAAGAAAATCTAGTTGACATCAGCCAAAACACCCTAGCTAACATTAGCTAAAAAATAACCCTAGCCAATATTGGCTAAAAAATAGCTTTGGTTGATGTTGGCTGTAAAAAACCTAACTGACGTCGGCTAAAAAACCCTAAAAGGTGTCTACTCAAAAGTTAGTCATGACCGATGTCAATAGAAAAAATGTAGCCAATGTCGGCCAAAAAAATCATTGTCAACATCAACTGAAAAAATCTGGATGACAACGACAAAAAAAATCATTGGCCGACGTTAGCAAAAATTTCCCATGACTAACGTCAGTGAGAAAATAACCCTAACTAGCGTCATCTAAAAAAAATCTTAGTCGATATCGACAAAAAGTAGCTTTGGTTGACATCATACAAAAAAATTATGACCGAAAAAACCTCGGTCAACGTCAATGAAAAACAACTTATGTCGATATCGGCCGTAAAAACTTTGGCCACCCGTAGTTGTGAATGTTGAGCAAGAAAGAGTCATGAGCAAGAACGTGAGTTAGAGTGAGCATCTCCGAAAAAAGAATTTCAAATTCTATATTTTTTGAGAGAATTTGAAATCCCTCTGTTTTGGTCAATCAAAATGATTCATAAAAATACCAAAAATTAAATCTCCTTTCAAATACTCTATCCAAACAAGCTATTTTACCATGAATCATTTTAAATTCCTTGAAAAAATGAATTCCCCTATTAAATTGCTCCATCCAAACACACTAAATATTTCTCGCCCTTGAAAATTCATTTTCAAGAACCTACATAGTTCCTTTCATTTTTCCTTACTACAAGGTCATGAAAAAAATACAACAATAGATACCTCAGAGCCCTACATTGGGGCAATGAGAGGCACCATGCATGAGCCTCAAGTGAACCTAGGGGCAGATCATAAGTTCTCACCCGGTAGGTTGAAAACTCGAAAGGGTAGCCTAGGAAAAATTAGGGTAATAAAAAAATAAAAAAGAAGAAAGAATAAGGAGCGTGTTTATCAAAGTTTTTGTCCCAAAACCCAAACTACAAAAGGATCTAAGTCAAGATTTGAAATGACACATGGTCGTGTTTCAATATCTCAAACACTATTTTATCCTTTGCTACCCCATCCAAGCCAAAGAGTATTTGTTTTCTAGAAAAACAACACAAAAAAAAAAACAAAATAGAAACCCTAAGTAGGAACCAGTGCTAAACCAACAGGAAGAGCAATGCAAACAACACATGCATGAAGTTGGGCAACAATGAAAAGAAAAAGAAAATAAAATCCACCAAAGGTGAGTGAAGAAAAAGAGAGACAAAAGCTCTAGATTTTACAAGGAAGGCACAAAAAGTGCAATAAGGACTAATGTATAAGACAAAAGGAGTAGAGCCCAACCCCAAAGGTATAAGCAACGCTCTCGAGGTTCTTATTCAATGTAACTCTCAAACACTCTTTGAGTCTCTCTGATCCTTTCTTTCATAGCCCTCTTACCCCTGACCACGTTACAAGCCCAATAAAGCCCATGTGGATCAAGGAATGACTAATTTTGCTTTTAAGTTTGGATTCTGGAATGGAACCCACACAGGCTTGTGATTGTTGAAAAAAAGAAAAAGAGAATCCTCGAGGTTTCACACTTGCACATTTGAGAAGAAAATCCATTCGACCAGGAGCTTGTGGAAAATGCACAAAGACAATTGTGATAGTAGAGTACATCTAATGTTAGTCACCCATGCAGACTCTTTGGGATTCCTTTTGAATCCGAGGGTAGCCTTTGTTGTATAAATTCTCTTAGGATCATCTCATGTCATCAAGTTTCAGCGGGATTGACAGACTCTTGGCATCACTCTATGACTTTAAATCAGGAAGGTTTCACTTAGTCACATACCAAGTGTGACAATCCATTGTCATCCTTCAATGGGGCGCACAATCAATCCCAAAGTCTTATGTTTCCTTGCCATGCAGAATAATAGAAGGTTTTAAACAAAAAGAAAGTGACAAACCCTAGGATTAATATTTCAATTGATTGATTAAATGTCAAACGGCTCCACTACCGTCATCCAAAACTGTCAGGGGATTAAATCGAAACATACACTCTAAGGGAGTCTCCAAAGAGATTTCCAAAAGATAGGATGAGGTTGCATGAGTTATCACATCTTTTAGAAAGAGACAGTTAATCTGTGTTTTTTTTACACAAAAAAAAAGGGAAGAAAAAAGAAAACAATTAAGGTCACCAAAACAAGGAAGAATGTCATGAGCATTACACAATTTTCATGATTCAAAACCTTTTGCATTACTAGATACAAAGCCTACATTTACTGCATTTCAAGATGAAGGTTACGTGCATCTGTATCCCAAATATCATGTTAGGCTATAAGTGCATAGATTTCTCTTTATATACCAATTTCCCAAATCTAATCTTTTGAGTTTAGGATGAAAGGCTCTCTCAAATAGTCAACCTCTTGCTTTCTCATAAGGTTGAGCCCTTTGGTACTAGTACCTATTGGCTTGTTTCATAGGACTCAACATCCTTTGCTTTATGATTTCATAGGACTCAAAGTCCTCACCTTTATCTTTCATAGGACTCAAATTCCTCGCTTTTTATCTTTCATGGGACTCAAATTCCTCGCCTTTATATTTCATAGGACTCAAAGTCCTTGCCTTTATATTTCATAGGACTCAAAGTCCTCGCTTTTATCTTTCATAGGACTCAAAAGTCCTCACTTTTGTCTTTCACAGGACTCAAAGTCCTCGCCTTTATCTTTCATAGGACTCAAAGTCCTCGTCTTTATCTTTCATAGGACTCAAAGTCCTCTTTCTTTATCTTTCATAGGACTCAAAGTCCTCTTTCTTTATGCTTTCATAGGACTCAAAGTCCTCTTTCTTTTACATTTCAAAGACTATGATATCTTCATTTACATTTCAAAGACTTCAATGTCTTCAGCCATTTACACTTTCAAAGACTAAAATGTCTTCATTTACATTTAAAAGACTTCAATGTCTTCAGTCATTTACAATTTCAAAGACTATAATATCTTCATTTACCTTTCAAAGACTTCAATGTCTTTGGTCATTTACGCTTTCAAAGACTACAATGTCTTCATTTACATTTACTAGACTTCAATGTCTTCTGTTTGTTACATTTACAAGACTTCAATGTCTTGTATCTTTTTCACTTTATAAGACTTCAACGTCTTCTGCCTTTCATAGGACTCAATGTCCTTGTCTTTGTGCTTCCTAGGACTCAATGTCCTATGTTTCTATGCTTTGAAAAAAAAAACTTCAAATGTCTTCTGCTCTACAGGACTTCAATGTCCTCAATTTTACGTTTTATAAGAATTCAATGTCCTCTTGTTCTTTTGGTTTCACTTCCTTGGTTTTCTCCAGTTGCCCAGTCGAATAGCAAGGTCGCTCAAACGAAATTAGTGTCCTTATCTTTACTTCCTTTTTATTTCCAATAAAAGATAAGTAAAGAGGAACAACTATCATACCCTAATTTTGTCTGGGGACTATCGATCGTTGATCTTTTGATTCTTGCAAGTCGACTTACGGTGTTGAACGCCAGTTACAGTGCAAAGCAAGGAACCATTCAGTGTTTTGATCAAGACGACAAAAGATACCAAGAAAGAAGGGCAAAAGGCTCTTTTCCTTGTTTTTCCTAGGCCCCAGCTCACCCAGGCCAGCATTTGGCTCACCTAGCCACCAAATAACTTCAAGGCTAAGGGACTAGCTCACCTGGGTGAGCTCTAGCTCACCTAAGCGAGTTCACTGCTTCAGGGTTAAGTTTCAGCTCGCTTGGGTGAGTTGCAACCGCCCCAAGGTGGCCTTTTGCTTATAAATAGGCATCCTATGGATGTTTTAAAGGGTTCAAAAGTTTTAGAAGTGGAGGGAATTGAGAGAGTTAAGAAAGAAGAAGAGGAAATGAAGTCAAGGCACTACCGAATCGTGACCGCGATCATTCCCTATGTCATTTTCTTGTTCTATGTTCTTTGTGCAACCATCGATTAGTTTTATTTTTTAGGATCAAATGTGATCTATGTACCCTTAGGGGTCCCCCTTGTTATTATGTACACATTCATCTTCTTCATCTATCATCAACGATCTCATTTTTCTTTGTAAAGTTCAATCTTAACTGATCACTAGTGTTGTAAAGTTGTCTTTAAAGATATTGAAAGTTAATAAACAAAACCAAGATAAAACCAACTCATAACTAACTTCTTTTTATCAAATATCACTTGAGATCATTTCAAGGTCCAACACCTTAACGATTCTCTTCGTTTTTCAAAATTTAAAAGATTGTTTCAAGGTCCAACGCCTTAACGATTCTCTCCGCTTTTCAAAATTTAAAACATCATTTCAAGGTCCAACACCTTAAACGACTCTTTGTTTGCAATTAAAATAAATCTTTCAAAAAACATAAAATCAAATTGACACACAAACATTCAGACTTAAAGAATTACGTAGGTCTAAATTCCTCATCGCACCTTAGGATACGTAGGAGCAAGGGCAACACCCTTGTCAACCCCAAAAAAATAAAAAATATATATATAAAAAGGGAAAAGTAAATAATTATGATGTCACATTGCACACACTCAATTAAAGGTTGTCGTCCCTTATGACGGGCGCGTCGGGTTCTAATACCTTCCCTATGCGTAAACAACTCTTGAACCCTTATTTTCAAAATTCGTAAACCTCTTTTTGGTTTTTCTAATGTTTTCCTCGAATAAATGTTCGTGGCGACTCCACTCGTTTTCTCCCTTGGAGATGAACGCTTTGGCTTGTCTATTTTTCTTTTGCCATCTCGTCGTGAGGTAGGTTGCGACACCACAAAAAAAATGCAATTTTATAATCACAAGTGCCCTATATGGAGTAAAAAAATTACATAATGGTAAGAACTAAGAATAAATCTTGTTGGACCAGGAATATATTATAATCATATTTAGCAAATAAAACATAGAAATAAAACATAGAGGATAAAAATATAATAGAAATAAGGATATGAATGTCCGTGTGCACAATTTTTATAGCAAAAGAAGCCATGTCAATTAGTTCTGGCAAATAAGAGAATGATATGAATTACAATTTGCAAGTATTTGCAAACATACAAGAAAAAGGCATCAGAAAGATAACACTTTTGAAGCTACATATGTTATTGAACTCAATTTTTTTTCTCCTCCTATTGGCAGCAGACAATAAAGATTTTAAGTCCATTGGAACAATTCCTATGAATTCACTGCCAAGCCCGGCTCCACCTTCACCGACCAAGATCCCATCGTGTTCCCCACTGGCCCTCACCAACGCATTGCTGAGGAGCTCGGCTGCACCCGCCTCAGTGGCGGCTTTCGCAACTATGTTGACTGCCCCAACAAGAACAACTCCTTCGGTGGAAACAAGTCTTCCAATTCCCGTTGAGGTTCATCTAGGGTTTCTGACAAGCCCTAGAGAAATGGATTTGGGGTTGCAGATTCCAATCGCAATCTCCCCCCTTCACACGTTGATGAAACTGACAATTGGGCCGCCATGAAGAAACCTTCTTGGGGTTTGAAAGGAGGGAGAAGGACAAAAGAGGGTTTTTCGATTCATAGTCGTGCGCTGATGAATCTGACAACTTGGTTTTGAATGAAAAGATTTGTGCCATTTGAAGGGTGGAGATTCGGCTCCAACGGCGATGGGTTTGAGTGAGAGAGAAAGGTTGTTGGGTTCAGCTATAGTGGCGGCATGGAGTCCGACAATTGGAACAAAAAGAAGGGTGAGCCCAATGTTGGTAGCAAGAGTGTTGGTGTTGGTGTTGGTGGGAGGCCGAAGCAGTGAAGCACCAATGAAAATTTTATATAAATGACAATGTCAATTTTCTAAAAATCAATGTTAACGATCATTAAGCAACATCAGTTTTTCTAGAAATCGATGTTAACGAATTCCATTGATTTACAAAAGCATCAATGCACATTTCTTAACATCGATTCTCATAAAACTTATGTTAATTGGACAATGTTAAATGCATATTTTTATAGTAGTGTCATATGGTTTCAAAAGGAAATTTTATGCATTCAAGTTATATTTTTTTTTACGAACACATTTTTAAATTGAAGTTTATTTATTTTTAGTTGACTTTATTGATTATCTAAGTAATTCTAAAAGGGTTGGAAAATAAAATTAAAGGTTTCCTTTCCCTGTCTGATTCTAGGTGATGAACCTCCACAGGAGAGAAATCAAAGAATAGAGATAAACCAAGAACTTGAGAATATTGTGCAAGTTTAGTGTGATTTTCTTTGAAATCAACTATTTTCCTTAAGTGTTTTATGTTTTCATCTAGTTTCCAAAGGCAAGTGAATTCTATGCATTCAAGTGATATTTTTTTACAAACATTTATAATTTGAAGTGTATTTATTTTTAGTTGACTTTATTGATTATATAAGTTTATATTGATAGATTACTTTTTTGTGAAAGCTCTCTTTATATGGCTAAATTTTTATGATGATGACGATGATGTATTTAGTTTTTGTTGATGTTTTTCAATTCAACAACAAATGATTTTGGTATCAAGATCATCAATCTATTTAACTAGAACATTGATTGTTAATTTTCTTAGATTTCAAGTTTGTTGTAATTTTTTGTTTAGATGCTTTATTTTGATTTTAGAGACAAATTTCCATATAGAAATGTAGATTTTGTTTGTCAACACTTGAGTACCCTTTGGCAAAAGCTAAGTTTGGACATCTATTTGTGAATATAAAGGGATTGATTGATGTATTTTAGAAAGAAAGACTGAATTGATAGTTTCAACAAGTTAGGTTGGGAATTAACCATATAAAAAGTTTCAATGATTACAAAACTATGGGAAAATATTTATTTACACTCAAATTGTGTAATCGGAGAAAGACGGGATAAAAGAAAAGATAAATCATTGATAATATTGGAAATCTGATATGATAAGAAATATCAAGATAAGAAATGTCAACTGGATGTTTGCCCTATTTAGGATATCAAGAAATCAACACTCAAAAACTAAACATTGAAACAATTGGTCAAAAGCATGTTTAGACAAAATTTAGTGAAAGCAATGAAAACTATATAATTTTTAGTCATAGAGACTTCTTAGTTGTTAACTTTGATCTTTTATATGATTCCACTCTTACTCAATTGGGCTATGTCTCTTTGAATCTAGGAAGAATAGAATGTTGAAAAGTATTTTATTCAATTACATTCATTATTTGGATCTTGCTAGAGAGTAGAAAGTATAAATAAAAAAAGAATTGCATTGTTTTTTTTGGATGTTGGTGAAAAATGTTAATAGGAAAAAGCGTGTTGTTTTAAATTGAAATCTGCAATTAATATTATAGAAATGCAATATCAAGCTTTGGGAATATTTCATCTTTATAATTTCAATTACATTTACGTTTTACAATAGTCATTTATTTACAATTTTTCGAGCCGATCATACACTTAATCATTACCAGTGACTTGAAATAAAGTCATAACAAGATAGTCATCCTAAAAGGTGCGGTTGGATCACCTTTTTTAGGAAAGCTATTGAGCTAATTAATAATTGTTGTATAATTTATTAGTTTGACACATTATCCACACCTAAAAGAAATTATGTTTATATCAAATTTGTAGATAAAAATCTTTAGTTTCTCAAGAATGAAGGAAGATTAAACTCATTATCAACTTATAATACCTTTTTCAACCCCATGTCGCCACACAGGAACGTATAATGACATAATTGAAACTGCAATCTCAGTTTAAAAAGTTATGCTAAAGGTACAGTCTGATGAGTTCTTATTGCACGATTAATTTAGTTCTATATTTGTGATTATATAGTCTATATAACATTTTAAATGTAAAATGAATAAGAGGCTAATGCTTGGAAATAAAGGAAGATGTTCAACGTGTGTGTAATTCCTAAATACGTTATTTTAGTCACTATTTAATTTTATTTTAATCCTTACATTTCAAAAAATAGTAATTTTTTAATCCCTCAACTGTGACTAAATAATAATAGTAGTAACTTTTAAAATTTTTAAGACCGAAAACTATTAAAACCCAAACTAAAAAGTAACCTCAAATTCATAAAAAAAAATACATTAAAATGTCTTCTTTACTTTTAGTCAAATATCTTTTAAAAATAAACTTGATTATAGTTAAAAACAACCACCCTTTTGTGAAAATCACATTTCTCATGTTAAAACTGCGTCTGAAAACTAAAAACATGCAAACAGCTGTTTTGCCCTGAAAGTAACCCTGCTGATTTTCTTGTACGGCATATTCATCCAGCAAGCAATTTTCAAGAAAAAAACAATGAGAATCTAAGGCAGCAAACAGGAGGTATGAAGCTGTTCTACAACATGCAAGCCTTCTATATAGAACCAATCAAGGAATTAAGAAAACGTGATACAATACAAGTTACAAGTGAGGCACACAGGCCACAGGCCCTCCAGAAAAAAGAAAAGAAAAGAAAAACACTAATGTTCTCCATGGGGTGGATTAACGGTAAGTACTTCATGGTACAAACAATTGGGGGCATTGAACCCCTCTGTATACTAATTCTCCACCCCTCTTGGAGTATCAATATCTCTGTCTTCAAAATTCAACTAATTTTCCTGGGTTCTATGACACTATGATCAGCTAACAGAAACATCTCAAAATGAGACTGAAGATTTCCTTCAGAAATTGAATCATCTCTCCAGTCAAGCCTCCAAAAATCCTCTATCTGTGGCCGCAAATCAATTGTCTATGAAAGTCTATATTATATACAGACTTTTCACCCCAGAAGCAGAAAAGAAAAAAGTCATGCTCATTTCAAGCAATTCCTTTTTTAAGGGTGTCTATAGCACAGTTTTCAATTCAACAAGACAAGATACACCAACTGTGTCTCTTTAAGATATGGTGTTAACAAGTAATTACACGGTTCCTCCACCGGCCTTTCCGTGAATGAGCTATGCTAGCTATCAATGTGTTGCCTGCAGTAAGCAAAGCATTTGGCCCCATAAGCTTTAAGCCAAGGGTTTTTACCAAAAAGGATAACAGGCTTTCATTCCCTCCCTCAACTTTTTGTAGCTGCTGGGCTTGTTCACGGGATATTATAGTGTACAGCTGCAAGGGCCATTTTGCTGCATTTGGGTAGCTGCTAAACAGCTCCTCATAAATTTCTTCAGCATCACCAATAGTGACTTGCAGAAGCCCCGTTGACTGCAGATTTTCTGGAGACGGATAAAAAATGAAAGCAAACTTCCCAAATTCCAAATCAGGCCACTTGAATAAATCACCCAGGATGTCATTGCTTACGATATTCTTAGGCATGCACTTCCTAGGATTGTTTTGAATCCGAGCTGATCGGTAAATGTGTGATGCTTCCCTTAAGCCACTCAAGAAAGCACCATGCATAGTAGCTGGGTATTGCCTACTCGTGGCCTCACCAGCAAAGAACAATCTATTCCCCACGTTTTCAGCGAGTATATCATAATCGGCACCAGATGAATTAACGCTAACATGAGAGTAGGAACCATAAGAAAGGGGATCACTGCCCCATCTTGTACAAATTGACTGTATTGGATCAGGCACAATGATGCCTTTGGGATGAAATATTCCTGCAGAACAAGAAGTAACATGTGAAACAAGACAAGCAAGGGATAATCAGCAAATGGAAATATCCATAGTATTGATCTAGCAAGTGTCACAAAAATGAGAAAAATAGATGACAGTATGAGAAGGAGAATGGATACAAAGACTATCTGATTTTCAAGAGCAAGGACTTGAATATATTATATTGGTAGCATTTGACAAATGAATACACAGAAACAAAATGGAATGGAATGGGACATTATTGTTCCATTTAATGCCTTTAGTAACTACAAAACTAAACATAACCTTATGTAAATCAGATCAAAACACCATTTTAATATTTCTATCACCATGTTAAAATTGGTTGAGCCCAATGGGCTGGCTCAATTAGTCTAAAAAAATGGGCTGGGCTAATATAATTTAGCCTGAAAATCATTTGGCCCAATCTAGCAGTAAAAAAATTTATTAACTTGATGTGGGCTGACCCATCATGGGCCAGGCCAACTTTTAACCCAAAATCTGAAAAATAAAAGTTAAGCATACCATATCACACATTCTACCTTTCATAGTATGTTTCTCCTTTAACTTAACCAATGAGTATTACACAATAATATTTTCTCTTTTATTACTGATTAGTTATATTTAATGATAAATTAAAAGTATGATAATCTTATCATTAAAGAGGTTAAGTCATCAAGTGTGCCTTAGAAGTTGAGACAAAAGGGCACTTGAAAGGTCGAGACCAACAACACAAAAAGAGAAAACTAAGAGAACTTTCATGGTGTCCGGTGAAAAGAACATCAAGATATGGTGTCACAAAAAGTTCTCAAAAATAAAAGAAGACAGATTCTAAGTTTGATGGTGTCGCGTGAAGAGAATATAGATTTGGGGAAAACATCCAAAAAGAATGGACTTTTTCACTTCCAGTTTGCACAAGGCTTGGTAACGGGGTGTGCTTTTGCAATCTTCCTCCGTGATCCTACAGCAATCCCAGTTGTAATCGAGCATGGATAGTATAAAACTTGTAGGATCATACAATCCTATTAGCAAAATCACAATTTTAACAACAATGCTGAAAAACAGATACTCTTCTTCAATCATCCTCGTATTCACAGCATTGCATGATGTACAGGTGATAGTTCATAGTTTTAGTGGTTAATCAAAATCAAAAACAACTTACACAAGAATTGGCAAAAGAAATTACTCAACCCTAAACGAAACAAAAGGAAGACACAGTTCCAATTGCAAAAGAATTTAATCAATGGAAGGAAACACAAGATTAATGGAAAAGGTAAAATCTAGTTATCACTGTTGAGTAATGTCTCTTGCCATCAAATCTCACAAGAGGCGAGGAGAAAACAGAAGAGTTAAATAAACCTAAGGGTATTGTTGTCTAGTTTTATCAGTTGCAAATCACATAAAATGGAAGAAAGCCAATAATCCACTATATCATAGGGCGGATCATTGAGGGAAAATAGCAGAAGTCGCATAGCAGTAAAAATTCACATAATATTAGCTCAAAAGTTCAATTGACCAGAGACTCGCCAAAGATGACAAGCAGATGCAGGACGCATGTCATGCTGCAACCACAACACTCATATGGCAGCCGCAATTGCGGATCCGAGCAATCCCGCAATGCAACATGGCCATAGCGGCTATTTAAGAACACTGCTTTTGTCAATAAAAAATAATTAATGAAGTGGTTCTATCCTATTTTACATGGTTCCACCCTTTTTAATAGAACCAAGTCCTATCATATGTTAAGTTTCATCCAGTTCAAATATGTCTACCAAACACTACCATATCATTGGATAAACAAACACAATAACACAGGCATTCAATTTTTCATCAACAAGTCATAAAATAAATGTGATACCTTTTAACACGGTCAAAACCCGATGCAGCAAAATGGAAGCATCTGTGGATTCAAAGGCTTGTGCAGCTTCACCAGCCACCAGCGCAATAAGTGCTGGACCTCCAGAAACTGTATGGTAACAGTAAAATAGGAAAAATTCCCCACGTTGATGACTATGTTCATTGAGACATCCAAATGTGTCTCGATCTTCCCCCCAAAACACATGAGGAAAAACCATAGCAACCTTGTTCAGCAGCCCAAACCCCATCCTCTCAATTGCTTCCAATTTCCTTGCAGGCAATTCAGGTTCAAAACTGATGGCCTTCTTTTTAAGAACTCCAAGAGGCACAGTGCATAAGGCGATATCTGCTTGAAAGACATGTTCCCCAGCAATAACCTCAACACCCTCATTTCCATATCTGATAGTATTGACGGTCTTTCCATAAAAAACAGGAACTCCTTCACATAAAGCTTTTATCAACCCCATATTTCCTCCAGCAAGAAAGCAGTGATCACCGCTCATTTCATAAGGATCATCTTGATCCCAATAGGCAGCCGAAAGATTTGAAAGGCACCCAGCATTTGCATATTCCAAATTTGCAAGATGCCAATCAAGCAACTGCTTCTCATCTGTACTTCGGGTCACATTATACAACCGCCTGAGCATCTCCAAGACCGAACCAAGAGAGGTATCACTTGCGAACCCACCCATAATTTGCCTCAACTCCATAACCTTGTCAAGCAACTTATTGAATACAAATTCAACGCTTGCATCCGTTTCCTTATCAACCGGTGCCCCATTTGGCTTATACAAAGGGCAATCATCTCTGACTTTATGAAGTGGTATAGAAAGCTGTCGAGCCAGAACCCCTAAAGGGTTAGCATGAATGCCTGTAATAATACTCCCACCAAGATCAATGGAAGCAAACTTACCCTCGCGCCCCACCTTCTGAGTATAAACTCGACCACCAGGCCGGCTCCTGCCTTCCAAAACCACAACCTTGTAACCAAACGACAAGAGTTGCCTCGCTGCTGCCAACCCGGCAAGGCCAGCACCAATAACAACCGCAGTCCCCTCAGTTGACTCGGGCAACTGAGAAGTAAACGCGGGTGAAACGCCAAAATTTATGTAGCCGTTATACAAAAGATAGTCATAAGCAGAATTAATCAAATGATCATACTCATTGCTCACAGTTTCTCTAACCATCCCTTTACTCAACCACAACCTGACATTCCCCCTCCTCCACAGAGCCAATATATGATTCCTTATGACTATATAATCATTCTGCTCCTTCCCACCCAACTCCCTCACAACCCCAGCTTTAATCTCCTCCTCAAGCAAAGCATCAATAGGAAAACCGAGCGACATCGCAATCATAGCCTCAGTCTCAGTTTCCTTCTCCAAATCTTCCTTAGTCCTACTCCTCTTCTTCAAACCACCTCCCAACTGCTTCTCAAACATCTCATCCATCAGATCCTCATCATAGTTCCTCAAATTCACCTTCCTCCTCAGCGAACGCTTCGAAACCGATCCATTTGAAGACGGGGTTTCCATTATTCCTATCTAGGGTTCACACAAAACACAAGAAACCCCAACCCCAACCCCAATCCCAACAACGTGCCTCCCCTTATATCCAACTCTCTTCACAACTACATGCAAAGAAAACTACTACGCTAGATTTGAGCAAATGGGTAAGCAGTATTCACCAAAAACAATTAACATTAAACTCAAAACCCTACAGAAATGATTTTCGCTTGAATTTTTTTTTTCTTTTCTGGAGGAACGTACCTTTGTCATAGTTTTACATCATTTTTTTTCTGCAAAGCAAAAAAAGAAAAGTTTTACATCTGTGTGTAAGTGTTTGAACCACTGAGAAACGAAACAAAACAAAACGAAGAATGAAAAAAAAGGAAGAGAGAGAGAGAGAGAGAGAGAAGGGGCTTACAGTGATTCATTGAACGTTAAAACTCTTTGTGAGGAGTCACGACACGACCTGCAACGGTGGAAAGGAGCACTAAGGTAAACGGAACAAGCAAATGTGTCACTGATTATTATGATTATAAGGATGGATAGGATGTGAATGTGTGTTATTTATGTTTAGTATAGGTGATGGTATTGGGCCTATTGGGCTACGACAACACTGAGGGGGATTCCACAGAATGGCCCACCAACATTTTCAAACTGGAGTCAAATTAAATTCATATGGGAGACAAAAATTGAAATTGCATGACCATTGTGAGATTCTGATTCAAATTGTTTTTTATTAATTTACTTCTATTTGAATTATTTAAGAAATATTATTTTAGTTTGTGCATTATACAAGATATATTTTCCATATAATTAAAATTTATGAATAAAGGTCTCTTAAAAGAATTGTGAATAATAAATATTTTTTAATATAAAAATTGTATTATAACTAAACTCATTATAAATAAATATTAATGTATTAAATTATATTTAATATTTATAATGAATAATTTAAATTTTGATATAATATTATTTTAATTATTAATATTTGAATTTAAAAAATTATTAAAATTGAATTAAAAAAATTTGTTTTTTGTACAGTAGGAAAATAGAAAAAAAATTGATTGATTGGAAGAATAATTAATGAAATATACCTTCAAATGAGAGAATAGAGAATATTAAAAAGTAAAAATGTAGTATAATATATAGTATAAGAGTAGATGTTTATTGTATTGGTTTAAACTTTATATTGTACTAGTGTAGTACGTACTGTAATTGAAACTCCTAAGATTATTATGTTCATAACTTGCATGCGATTAAGATTTGAGTTAGTTTATGACGAAGTTGACTCTAGTTAATTCGTTTGGATAATGTCGCAAAAATTATCTACATGCGACAATATCACAATACCGAGGGAGGTGAAGTAAATATTTAATTTTTTGCGCATTTTATCTCAAAATGCGTGCTATGAACTATGAAGTTATCAAATAGGGGTAGGATTACAGATTCATATGAGTGCATTATTAGTTATAAAAAAAAATATATGAGTGCACTATTAAATGTAGCAGTACAATTGATTGACGTAGCTAAATTGCTTTTATTTTCAAATTTATTTTTTTAATTAATTGTGATGTAATTCAAAATTGTGTAGATAAAATAAGTGATGCATTGATTTTTATCTATAGATCGTATTTTTCTATAGTTTGTCTTAAATTGCAGAGGATCTTGAGTTTAATAATTTGCTTGAATGCATGAAAAAATAAACAAGAAAAAAAAACAAAAAAAAGTAGAAAATGGATTAATTTTAAAATTGTTCAAATTAAAAAATATGAAAGAAAGTGTTAGACAAGTGGCCTCAGATATCTTAAGAAGGGGGGGTTGAATTAAGATATTCCAAACTTTTCTCCTAATTAAAAATCTATCTTACTTTTTACTTAAGTTATGAATTCCCTTAATGACAATCTTCTTAAATATTAATTCAAATGAAGCAACTTGAATATAAATATAAAGCAATAATAAATAAAGGAGATTAAGGGAAGAGAAAATGCAAACTCAGTTTTATACTGGTTCGGCCACACCCTTGTGCCTACGTCCAGTCCCCAAGCAACCCGCTTGAGAGTTCCACTAACTTGTAAATTCCTTTTACAAGTTCTAAACACACAAGGACAACCCTTCCTTTGTGTTTAGAGATTCTTTACAACAAGAGACTCACAGTCTCTTAATCCCTTAGAGAATGAGAAGAAGAAGAGGAACAAATCTCTCTAGAAAGAGATGGATTTTACAAATTGAGCACTCAATTAATTCCTTAATGAATTGCAATTGAATTGGCCAAGGAATTCTTAAGAGGATAAAATGAAATTGCTTTTTGAGAGGATAAACACTTTGTTGTTCTGAAAATCTCTGAGCAATTTCGTGTTTAAGTCACATATATATAGACCATTGGTGGTCATGAGTAAAGCCTTTGAAAAGTTGTGACTCTTGAAATTATTTTTCTGAAATTCCTGTCTGGTAATCGATTACAGTAATTGTGTAATCGATTACAGCTTTTAAAATTTGAATTAAAACGTTTACTAACTGCTGGTAATCGATTACCAAAATTGTGTAATCGATTACAGCTTTTAAAATTTCGAATTCAAATTTTTATAGCTGTTATAAAATGTATTTGGCCACTGGTAATCGATTACATCCTCTGGTAATCGATTACCAGAGAGTAAAACCTTTGAAAAACACTTTTTATTTTAAATCACTTGGCCAAACCTTTGCTAATTCAATTAGGAATTCCCTTCCTAATATTCTAGTGATCATCTTGATGTTGTGCCTTGTAATCTTGAAGTATTGTCTTCAATTTTAATCTTGAAAAGCCCCTTTGCATTAATTGCAACACATAATCATGATCATCATCAAAACATCAAAGCCAATTGCATCTACAGAAAGAAAATAAATAAAAAATCTCTTTCTATTTTTTGGTTTAATAAAAAAATTATAATTATATTATATGTCATTTAAATTTATGATATAACAATAAAAAGAATTAATAAAATTTTTAGTACCTCAATTTTTTTACATCCCAACTTTTAGTATTTCAAATTTTTTTAAAAAAATTATAATCCTTCACCAATAATTCTCTTAAAAAAAATTATGCAAGCATAATTAAATTTTATAAAGTGGCTACAATAGTTTATTTTTTAATTGAAAATAATTTTAGAATATAAAATGACTAATGCGCCCCTTCTGTAAAATGTAAAATGACCTACATTACGCCCTTCCTTTCCAATCATGTGTCCCCTCCTTCTCCGCTACCAAAGCCCCAACGCAGAAGAATAAAAAGGAAATTTCGAACCCTTACATAATCCCAGATTGCAATTCCGCTCCAGTATTTCACCATTCCTACTCAGTTAGTGTATACAAATTTCTCGACATAAATTACTTTAACCTTATGTTTAGATGGGAAAACCAATTTAGGTAAAGTAGTTTAACTAAGATACTAAAATGCATTCTTATAATATAATCTATTTAAATAAGATATTTTAAAAGTAATTAAAATGTTATTACTTTTTATCATTGACCTCTCTTATGAAATCAATCTTTTATTGAGTTAATTTTCAATTCTTTTTTTTTTAACTTAATTCCTTTACTATGTAAATCTTTCTTTTCTACAATCATGACCACTTGCTCTACCTTATTTAACTATTTAAAAAATAACTAATATTTATTTTTATTTAATATTAAAATTTTAATTTTTAAATAAATATTTAAAAATAAAAATTTAAATTTTATTGAGATTGAATTACTTTATCCAAACAATAAAATTAAAATACAAGAAATTAGATTGTTTCATTCAAATAAAATATTTATAAAATGAAAGGAATTTAAATCAAGACAATTAAAATATTGTGTATTTGAATTTCTTAAAAAAATTTAAATCCTCCATCCAAACAAAAGGTAAAAGAATAGAAGAAAAAAATTGAACCTGGCATTAACATAAATCAAATCGTGTGAATTCAGTCAGTTATAATAAAAATAAAAATGATTAATTAAATTTTTAGTGATAAACATCTTTAGATTCTAACTTTTACTTCTTCAAATTTTTCTTAACAAATTTCAATCTTGGTTCTTCAGCATTTTTACTTCCTCAAAATTTTATTTCTCATTTTTAGTCTGTTATTTATTTTTATTGTTCAAGATAAATTTTTAATTTATTAATTTTTAGTCTCTCATTTTTATATATTTTTAACTAATTTTGAATAATAAAATAAATGAAAGACTAAAAATAAGTTAAATTTTTTAGGGACAAAAATTAATGAAAAATTAAAATTTTGTCAAATAAATTTTAAAAGACTAAAAATTAGAATCTGAAAAAGTTTCAGAAATTAAAAACTTAATTAATCCAAATAAAAATAACGTGTCAAATCTCAACCATTGTTTAGTAAAAATTATATCCAACGGTCCCAAAACGACGGAGCATACACGAACCATTTGAAAGGTATTTACTTAAGTATTCTACTTTTTGCATTTATCGTCGTTTTTAATTTAATTTTCATATATTTTAACATATTTTTAATAATTAATTTTTTAAAATTCTGTTAATATTATATTTTTCGTCTTCATTAAACTTAAATTTAACCTTTTTATTTCTCCATTAATATTTTTTAGAAATTAAATATATCTTCAACTAGAAACCCAAAACTAAAACTCAAATTCAACACCACTAATTAATTTAAAATACTCATGCTAGTTGATGATCGCCGTCAGTGGTTTCATGAAGACTTAATTGCAAATTTTAGCATCAACTTTCATTATTTTGTTAATTTTATCACTCAAGTTTTATTTTCATAAATTTTATCACCCTATTTTTATAATTTTGTAGATTTTACAATTGAAGATTTCTTCATGAATTTTATCCAACTTTTAATATTTCAAAAAATTTATCATCCAAACTTTCAATTTTTGTGCATTTTACCTTCATTTTAGTAACAAAATGATGTAAAAAGTTATTTTTCTAGATTTTTGTACATCGATGGTAGAGTTTTAGTTATAATCATTATAGAAAAGTGATTTTTCACATTAGTTGTGGTTATAACTGATATTAAAGTTATTTTTCTACATTAATTATAATTATAACTAATGTCAAAAGTCAAAATCATTCATCTTTAGTAAATAGTTTTGAAACTACTTAATTTGGTATATGTTTTACAAAACTAACTACATTCATAAATAAAAACTCCATCAATAGTTATAAAATATACAAAAATTGAAAACTTATTGAGTGGTAAAATTTTTAAAATAACGAAAGTTAAGTAGTAAAATTTACAATTAAATCTTTTATGAAAGTTAACTTCTACATTCATCTTTCTCTCTTTTATCAATAAATTTAATAATTATTAAGTTACTAAAAATTATCTTACAATTAAGGTATTTTATTAATTTTTTTTTAAAAAATATGGATATTACTAACTAAGAAGGAGAGGTTGAAATGTGAAAGTAATAGTGTGACAAAAGTGAAATGTAGTTTACTTTTTTATATTAGTGCAAAGATTTTAAAACAACTTTTTTAGTCTTTTAACTTTTTAAAATTTATGTATTTATTCTGTAAACTTTTTTTTATTGACTTTAGTCCTTTAATTTTTTTTGTCCTGATTTTTAATTTCTTAATTTTTTCGGTCCTTACTTTTAGTCTCTTAAAAGAATTAAGAGTAAGGATGAAAAAAGTTTAAATGATTAAAAGTAAGGATGAAAAAATTTAAATGATTAAAAGTAAAGATAAAAAAAATTAAGGGACTAAAAATAAATTTTTTAAAAAATTTAGGAACTAAAAAGATAGTTTGTCCTTTTTATATTATCAAATGATTATAAAATATGACTTCTAAAAAATTATGAGATAATCATATAAAAGTACACTTTCACTAAGTTCTAATTTTAATTAGGTTTTCTTTCAAAAAAAAAAAAGTTTAATTAAACTTTTGGTCCTCTTTTTTTCTTTTTTAACTTGGGTGCTAGCTCTCTAGCACTCTTTCTAACACACTATATTATTAGTTAAAATTTAAAGCAAATTACATTTCTATTCCCTTAGCTTCTTTTTTTTTAAAAAAAAATTACATATAACACTACTTGTTGTTATCAGATTTGGCAAAGCCTTTTCAAGGTGGTTTTTCTGCGTAAGCTCCTCCGATAAATGATGGTGGGATATACCTATAACACTTTGACACTCAAATTAGAAGTATAGAGGTATGATCACATATCAATAGTATTATATTAGAATAAAGATGATTTACCTGGAACCTTGTAATTCCTTTTATAAAGGTAAAATTGGATTTATGATCTCAATTTCCCTCTCACGTGACATAATTAGAAAAAATATAATCTTATCTTTTTTTCCTTATATGATAAATCTCTTTAGAGATTTATGCATCTTTATCTTTCCGTTATATAAACCGATAAAGATAGAATTTATCTTTTATGTGCTTTGACATTGTCAAGTTCTACAAATATTAAGTGATGTACTTGTTCAACCAATGAGTAGAGAAGTTTGCGGAGTTCAAGTAATACACAACTATTTATGTTCAAGTAATACACAACTATTTATCTATTGCTACACAAACACAGTATAACGATGCCCTTTTTTAAAAATTACGTTATACTGATGCCCCTCATATATTATACTAATCTCTTGTTTGAAAGCATTAGATTGACACCATGTATCACAAAGATTCTTGTGAGTGTTAAAAAAGGAGGAATATTGAGTGATTCAAAAAAAAAAACCCTCAAATTAGTATAATTTGTTCTAAAATTTATTAACAAGTATATAATCATACGTGAGATTCATTAAAAGGAAAGTGATCCCATCAAAATTTATAATTTCTAATAAATTTGAATTGACAATAAAGAGTATTTTTTTTCCACAGAAATAGGGTTAAAAAAGCATATAACTAGTATTTATTAAACATTTTACTGTCTCGAGATATGGAATAAAAAAGTGTCTAGAAAAGAAAAATGATAATTAGTACATATGTACGAATCCACATAAATTTTAGATAAGATAAATTTATTGAGTTCAGCTAATACTTCTTTAAATTATAAATTTGAGTTTTTTAAAAAAAAATTGATAAAACCTTTCTTATTTTTTACGCAATCACAAATCTTTATCATTTTTTAAATTTAATATTTTTAATGCAATTGAAAAAATAAACTATCCACAGATAATATAACACAATTTCGAATTAGTTTTTTTCATATATATATATATATATATATATATATATATCACCTTCCTTAATTACTGTCCAGAATTGAAATGTCATGACAAGAATTCAGTGCCAAAACCGAGGTGAGTGTAGGGTTGAAAACCCTGTGGCAAGCTGTGGCAGTGGCAATTGCAAAGTCAATACCAAATATTGTGGATGATTGAAGGTCTAAGTGGAGAAAGATGAAAGCCCAGAGACACTATCAAGACTACTAATTGTTGCTGAAGGCCCAAACTAACTTGAGCAAGTTAAATAAGTTTTTAGTTATAATTTATTTTTATTGTAATTTTGGCCCAAACTGTTTATAAGGCCCATGTCTATTTTTATTTTTTTGTTCAGATACACTATAAGTATTTGTTTTTGTTTTCAACAAAGGAACTTTTGGCATTTGATAAAATTTGGTGAGAATTTCTCTCCTTGTTAAATCAATCTCAGACTTATCAAGGTAATCCTTGTGGCGTCTACCCTGACTTATCTTCCTTCACCGGAAATGGCGTCATCCAAACCTCCGTAGCCTGTATCAAACGATCCGTTCCTACTCAGGTTCACAAGAGGGGTCTGTGGTGTGTCCTCATTGAGTTACCAGAAGGAGAAGATCACAGAGCTTGATGAGATTTCCCATGAAATTGGGTAGCAAGTTGTTGAAGGAGGCTATTTGGAGAAAGGTTTTTCGTACTATAAGACAAGTTTTCAACTATCTGCAATTGGAGAGCATAAGACTTTGGTCAATGTGAAGATCTCTTTTGACTTTGAGTCGGACACAGAAGAAAGTGCTCAGCCAATGAAGACAGCAGAGTCTGCTTTGTTCTTTCTTAGGTTCCTAGAAACATATCTGTTGAATGATGCTTCAAGATAATTATTAATAAACATTGTCGCATCAATTATATGAAGGGTCATTATCTTTTTTCTTTGTAATAATGTTTGGATGTTTTATGTAACCAAAATAAAAATAATAATATTGACTGCTTTTGGGTGTGTTCCATGGTAGAGAGTAAAAAAAAAGATAGAAATAAATATTAAAATAATATTAAATTCACACTTTTATATTTTATTTTAATTTAAAATTTTCATCTCAATTTTTTTTTTAAATTTTTTTTTCCCACTCTACGTAACGGATCTAAAATCGTTTTGAGATTTCCCGGCCACAAATAGACCATTCTCATCTCTAATGACAAGTCGAATTCCATACGAGGAAGTTTTGGAGATGACTACTTCAAAATAAAAGTTACAACTGTTTGTAGAAAAGATTTCGAAGTTACAAATATTAATTATATATGATTAGGAAGTTAGAGTTAGATAGGGGGTTAGTTGAAGTTAATTGATTCTCTACTTGCATATAAAACACACTTGTACTGGATTGTGTCATCTTCTTCATTCCTTATGAAGTCCCATGAGTATTTCCTTTTATTCACACTTGTAAACAATTGGATTTGATATGAAGTTTGTAATATTCTCAAAAAAATTTCTTAATTTATTTTTTAAACGTGTAAAATTATATTGTTAAGAATTAGAACGTGAAAATTATACACTGTCTAATTTAATTTATTTATTTTGTATATTATTAATTGTATAAATTTTATGCTAGTCATATTTATTTTGATGTAAATAATTAGTTAGTTTGCTGGCAGAAATGTGAAAACTGTCCGAAGAAAAAAAAATTCATATATAGCAAAATTGTGCCACGCACTGAGCGATAGTAAAGTAAATTTGTATGAGGTTCACTCTGGTCCACATATTCTTAGAGAGATTAGCACAATAACTTAAATAATTAAGATAAGATTTACTAGTTTTTATAAAAAAAAATATGCATTTTGACAAATTATATCCTTTCCATTTATGGTAGTTTTGCAAAAAACAAAACCACCCATTTGAGGCATGGTTGGTCATGTTGGAAATGGCTCGCTAGAGATCATTCAAGTGTAATTTGAACTTATCAATTAAGTTAAATTCTTGTGTTTGTTATTATTTTTTGACAGGGTAATCTTTGTTATGTTCTCATAATCCTTTGTGGGTGTGGGTAATTTTATTTGAGGAAGTGTTGATTATCCAACAAAAGGTTATCATGTATCATCTTTGATATGAATTTTAAACTCCATTGGGGTTGTCATTGTATGTGAATTTGAGATGGTCCACATTTTCACTCCATTGGGGTGTTTTGACGGCTTCAAGTGAGAGGGTTTTGGAGTTGAAGAGGATTCCAAGGGCTTGAATCCATGTGTAGTCTCTGCCACTACCTTCTGGCCTGTATCCAATGAAGCGAGCATTGATTTGAATGGCGAAGTCTGAGACTAAGGTGAAGTGTTCATTGCTCTTCGTGGAAGTAGAACACTCTGCCATCACCACCTATGAAACAGGGGTCATAACACCCTGATCCTGGTGCATTACAGTTTGGCTTGCGACCTACAAATCACAAAAAACAATTTTCTCATACATGTTGACATGTTCACACTTCACACACTCGATAACAAAAGTAAAAACCAAAACTAGCATGTATAAGATGGTTAAAATTTTAGTGCAATGCTATTAATGTTGTTTGATTCATTCATTGCATTGCAGTTTCTGCATATATCTTTCTCTAGAGATAATCAGTTTGAGAATGCCCCCCCAAATCGATTTCTCACCTTTGTTTTATTTTATTTGTGTCATTGTGGAGTGAATACTAAATACATGTTTAATAATTAAATTTAAAAGTATATTTATATTCAATTTACTGTCAAGCTAAACTGACGCAACATACAGGAGAATTACCATTACAATTGTTTCAATTATTGTTTAACCTTTCACTATATAATTATATTTTATTGTCAACTTTGTAATTATAATAATATAATCTTTATTTTTTACTTATATTTTATAATCTTAACAAAAAATTAAAATAAAGATTAACAAAGCACATATCAATAAAAAAAGTACTTATATTTTTTAAAGTATTTTTTTAATAAAATAAACACATTTTTTTTATAATCTTAGATATTTTGGCCGACGCTAAACTCTATCGTGCATAATATTACTTCATGATACAAAAAAATAACAAATTATGAAATCGGTTCCTACATAAAAATGAAAAAAAAAATAAAGGTTACAAATCGATTTGGAGAGAATCGATTTCTCACCTTAAATAATGATTTGTATTATTTATGTAAATAATTTTTGGATGGTATTATTTAGATAATTTTTTAATTTTTTTTATTATTGAGATAAAAAATTCAACCAATCACTCCCTCTCTATTTGTATCACATGTAGTGTTTAAAAAATGAGTCCTGGTCACTACTGATATTTTCTGATTTTTCGTACATCAATTGTCTACTATCTAACTCATGCATATTAATTTAGTGTCAAACATAGTGCATGAGAAAATAATATGTGAATGTTATTTTTGATTTTAGAAAACTGACACTAACAATAAGGATAAGAGTAGTTTACTTTTGTGTGTGCACATCAAAGGTATTCTTAATTAATCACTTTTTTGAAGTATAAAGATCACCGAAAACTTTGACTTAATTTACATTATGTTTAGTTTCATCTAGACTTATTTATTAAATTAGATAGACCAATATCTTTCAAAAAATTTAAATAATGAGAGGATGGTTTGTCTTACTTCTGCATACAGCCCTGCATATAGATTTGTCGCAATCAATTTGAGAAACCTTAGCCTTAGGATCTGTTGATTCATTGCTTGGACACTCAGTTGGCCATCTAACATACTTTTCATAGCATCGAGTTCCTTTGGTGCTACATTGCTGGTAATAGTATGCATTGGCCTGACTAATACATGACACAAACAATAACACCACAATTAGGATCGAACTAACTTTAGTGATCTCCATACTTGAACTCTCAATCAGTGAAATAGAAGAAACAAAGAGAAGAGTTAAACACGACTAATTGATGCAACATCACAATCTTTCCCCTGCTATTCATAAATGCAACATCAACTATGTTGCTTGTTTATTTTGATTGTGAAGGTGGCTTTCGCAAGCTTGTACTCTAATCTAATGCTAGCTAGCTCAAACTCTAAGCATAAACATAACATGGGTTTGGATGATTCAATGCAGAAACATAAAAAGGATTCACATGTTGCTTGTTTATTTTTGTTGGTAGTTGATTAGATGATAGTTGATAGTTTTAGAGAATTGTTTTAGAAAGAAGGCTATGTCATTGATTTCTTGGATGATCAATTACAACATACCAATTGCCTATTTATAGGCTCAAGTCACCAACCTCTCAATGGTGGTGAATGTTTCTACATTACTTTAGGTCTTTCTAGAGTTTTCATGATAGATTAGTATCATGATAGTTCTAGATTCTTCTATCTTATACATACACTTATAGTTCTAGATTGTTCTATCATATTCATACACATTATAGTTCTAGATTGTTCTACCATATTCATACACATTATAGTTCTAGGATATTCTACCATTTTCATACATATTATATTTAAGAATATTCTAGAAATTTGTAGCAATTTCAACACTCCTCCTTGATGCAAATTTCTGTGACTTCGAGCATAGCTCGTAATTCTTCAAATCTTGGTCTTGGCAACGCCTTCGTGAATATGTCTACAATTTGATCTTCTATTTTGCAGTAGTCGAGTTTGATCTCTTTAGTTGCTTTAGCTTCTCTAATAAAGTGATACTTGATTGCTATGTGTTTTGTTCTGCTGTGATGAACTGGATTCTTCGCCATTGCAATTGCTGATTTGTTGTCGCAGTTGATTTTAGTAGGTTCATCTTATTTTTCTCCCATGTCTTCAAGTATCCTACGAAGCCATATAGCTTGACTCGTTGCTTCAGCAGCTGCCACGTACTCTGCTTCTGCTGTTGATTGTGCTACTGTAGCTTGCTTCTTCGACGCCCAAGAGAACATTCCCGATCCTAGTGAGAAAGCATAGCCAGAGGTACTCTTTATGTCATCTACCGAACCTGCCCAATCATTGTCGGTGTAGCCAAGTAATTCTAAGTTGGTTTCGGTAGTATACCATATACCGAACTATTTTGTTCCTTGTAGATACCTCAAAATTCTTTTTCCTGCTCCAAAGTGTATTTGACTTGGGCTTTGCATGAATCTTGATAAAAGACTTGTAGCATACATTATGTCAGGCTGTGTAGCTGTAAAATATAGGAGGCTTCCAATTAGACTTCGGTATTTGGATGCATCAGCTTCTGGTGCTCTATCATTCTTCTGTAGTTCTCATTTGTTATGAGCGGAGTAGCAACAGGTTTGCAACCATACATCTTGAATTTCTTAAGTAAGCCTTCTGTGTATTTCTTTTGCGAGATGAATATCCCTTCATTTCTATGACTTACCTCTATGCCGAGGAAGTAACTCATTAAACCAAGGTCAGTCATCTCAAAGGTCTTCATCATGTCTTTTTTAAATTCCATCATCATCTTAGTATTGTTTCCCGTGTAGATAAGATCATCTACATATAGAGAGAGTAAGAGAGTGTACTGGCCTTGAGACTTGATGTAAAGTGTAGGCTCACTCTTGCTCCTCTTGAATCCTCGATCCATGAAATACTAATCGATTTTGCTATACCATGCTCGAGGTGTTTGCTTCAAACCGTAGAGTGCTTTTCTTAGTCTTAACACTTTGCTTTCTTTGTCTTCAGATGCAAATCCTTGTGGCTGCTCCACATAGATCTCTTCTTCAAGTACGCCGTTAAGGAAAACGGATTTGACATCTAGTTGATGGAAACTCCATCCTTTTTGTGACGCAAGAGCTATTAGAGCTCTTATGGTATCAAGACGAGCTACTGGTGCAAATGTCTCATTGTAGTCAATTCCAGGTTGTTGTGAGTAATCCTTAGCTAGTAGCCTCGCCTTGTGTTTCTGTATGGTGCCATCAGGGTTAAGCTTTGTCTTATAAACTGATGTGTCATTATTTTCTCCTATTTCTTAACCCTTTTTGCACCATTTTAAGTACTGATTAATCTTAATTGTCAAATTAATCAGGCAATTGTATTATTTGGGCCCATTCAGCTAATTTGATGTTTGTAATCTAATTTCAGGAATTAATGAAGCATTGGGCTTGAATCCAGAATTGGGCTTGAACTTGAAGAGGGCAGACTATTTTATTCTACAAAATCTTATCTTATCTGGATATTATTTAGATTTGATCTCATCTAGATCTTATCTTATCTTATCTTATCTATATCTGATTTTATTTTATTTATGGGCTTGGATTTAAAATAGATTTGTAAGCTTTGGGGCTGGAAAATTATATAACAGCACCAAGGTTCTAGTTTAGGCGCTCTCTCCCTCTCTTCTCTTCTCTCTCTCCTGTTTTCATTTTGTTTTAGGCTTCTCTTATTCTTTTAGAAACTTTTTCGTTTTGCAATTCCAGTTTTTACTTTTCGTTTTAGCAATAAAATTTCGTTCTCTATTGATTAATGGAAGGCTAAGTCTCCAACGTTGTTTTCTCTTGAGGATCAAGCACAGTTCTCTTTGAGGTTCTATTATTACTGGTAAATTCTGTTCAGTTTTTCCTCTTCACTAATTACTCTGAATTTGTTGCTATTAATTCATGCATGCTTAGTGCTCGATTAATTGTCTCTGTGCTTAATTTACGTTCATGCTTAATGATCGTTTATGATTAATTGGTGTATGTGTTGCTTAATCACATAATGAATGCCTTATGTTAAATTTTGCTTAGTAATTTAATTTAGGGTTGGATTAAGTGGTTGAACTGATAAAGGATAAACTCTCGTAACCTAGGATAAGAGACTTGCTTGTGAATCAAGGGGAAGCAACGTGCTTTAATTCTGATATTTTATAATTCACATCTATTCGTTGTTTAATTTACAAAAGCAAACAACCCCCCCTAATTCGTTACTATTTTCCTACTATATGTTATGAACATTTGGTTTATCATTGCTTGTTGGGAAACGACCTAGGATCACTTCCTAGTTAATGCATTTTAATGTTTATTTGATTCAGGTATGGCCTCGATTAAATTTGATGTCGTTGCCGGGGAGCAGTGTCCAAAGGTTCATAATAGCTAGTGATTCGTGTTTTATGTTTAGTTGTTTTTTGCTTTCGTGTGTTGTGTTAGTGTTGTGTTCGTGTTGCGTTAAGTGTTGTTTAGTGTCTTGTTATTTTGTTTAGTGTGGTGTTTTGTTTTAGTTTTTCTGTGAATAGTGCTTTGCGATGGATTTAACGACCACTTTTGTTGAACGGGAAAACAGGGTAGTAGTGAAAATCCCTTAGCGACAGATTTTAGAGACCACACTTGCTGAATTAATTGAGATGTTTTGTTTTGGTAGCTATAGTTATTTTTGGCTAAATTTTTTTGTGGTCACTTCTTTTGATCCATATTTTGTGGGAAAAATAGCTGGAGCCCTTAGTTTGGTCAGATTTGAAAGTTCCAAAAAAAGTAACAAATTTGATTTTTGTCAAAACTTCAAACGGTCATAACTTTTGCTCCAGTTATCTGAATCACTATTATTATATATGTATTTGGGGTAGAAAAAAATTTCCCATGCCATGGGTGCCCGCCATAGGTTGGATGAGGCCTCCTTCTTCCAAAAATTGCGATTCTGTCAAAAGTTTTTTATTTTCCAAGTATTATTCTCTTATTTTTCTTAACTTATCATTTTTAGCTTCTATAGTTAGACTTTGAATTTTCGTTTGAAATTTTTTGTGGTATCTTCTCATCATTTTATAAGGTTGCTAACAAAATTTCAAGTCATTTGGATATCATTTAATGGTAGCTGTAGTTCAAACCTACACTGTTACTTGCATAAGAAGGCAACTAGTTGTGCATGCTGAATATAGTGTATGACTAGAGGCAATCCATCTGACTTACAACCCTTTGATCCTGAGATAGATAGGACATTTCATAGATTAGTTAGACATCATTTAGTATCTTTTGAGCATCCTGAGCATTCTGTTATTGGTGATTTTAAGCATTATAGTTTTGAACATTCTGATTTTGAACATTCTAAGAACATGACACAACCTCTACCCTGTGAGAGGACTCTAAGGGAAATGGCTGCACCTGATTTCACCTATTAAAGCTTGTGCATCCAATACCCTGATGAGGATGTCCCATATGTTCTTAAAACTAGACTGATCCATTTGCTTCCAAAGTTTCATGGCCTTGCAGGTGAAGACCCGCACAAACATATGAAAGAATTCCATATTGTCTGCTCCACCATGAAACCCCTAGATGTTCAGGAGGATCACATATTTCTGAAGGTCTTTCCTCATTCTTTAGAGGGGGTGGCAAAGGACTGGCTATATTACCTTGCTCCATGGTCCATCACGAGCTGGGATGACCTCAAGAGAGTATTCTTAGAAAAATTTTTCCCTGCTTCCAGGACCATGACTATCAGAAAAGATATTTTCGGCATTAGGCAACTCAGTGGAGAGAGCTTATATGAATACTGAGAGAGATTTAAGAAACTATGTGCCAGTTGCCCTCACCATCATATTTCTGAGCAGCTTCTCCTCCAATATTTTTATGAAGGACTCAGTAACATGGAGAGAAGTATGATAGATGCTGCCAGTGGTGGAGCCCTTGAAGACATGACCTCTGTTGAAGCCAAAAATTTAATTGAGAGGATGGCTTCAAACTCCCAACAATTTAGTGCTAGAGAAATGATGCTATTGTCATTAGAGGAGTGCATGAAGTAGCCACGAATTCATCTTCATCAGCTGAGACTAAGAAGCTTGAAGGTAAACTGGATGCCTTGGTTAACCTGGTAACCGAACTGGCCATGAATAAAAAATCTACACCTGTCGCCAGACTCTATGGTTTATGCTCCTCTGCCGACCACCACACAGACCTTTGCCCTTTTGTGCAACAATCTGAAGCAATTGAATAGCTTGAAGCTTATGCTGCAAACATATACAACAGACCTCCTCAACCTCAGCAGCAAAATCAGCCACAACAGAGCAATTATGACCTCTCCAGCAACAGGTACAATCCAGGGTGGAGGAATCATCCCAACCTTAGATGGTCGAATCCTTCACAACAGTAGCAGCAACAACAACAACCTTATTTTCAAAATGTTGCTGGCCCAAGCAGACTATACGTTCCTCCACCAATCCAGCAGCAACAACCGCAACAGCCCCAAAAACAACAAACAGTTGAGGCCCCTCCGCAACCTTTCCTTGAAGAACATGTGAGGCAAATGACTATGCAAAACATGCAGTTTCAACAAGAGACCAGAGCCTCCATTCAGAGCTTAACTAATCAGATGAGACAATTGGCTACACAGTTAAATCAACAACAGTCCTAGAATTCTGACAGATTACCTTCTCAATCTGTCTAGAATCCCAAAAATGTGAGTGCCATTACATTGAGGTCGGGAATGCAGTGTCAAGGACCTCAACCAGCAACATCTTCCTCATCCGCAAATGAACCTGCCCAACTTCACTCTACTCCAGAAAAAAAAGGATGACAAAAATTTAAAAAGTAAGTTGCCTAACAATTTCTGTGCAGGTGAATCTTCCACTGGTAATTCTGACTTACAGAAGTAGCATATCCCTCTACCATTCCCTCCAAGAGAAATTTCCAACAAAAAAATGGAAGAGGCAGAGAAGGAGATATTGGAAACATTTAGAAAAGTAGAGGTAAACATACCTCTGTTGGCTGCAATAAAACAAATTCCAAGATATGCTAAATTCTTGAAGGAGCTGTGCACTAATAAGCGGAAGATTAAAGGAAGTGAAAGAATTAGTATGGGTAGAAATGTCTCCGCATTGATTGGTAAATCTGTTTCCCAAATCCCTGAAAAATGTAAAGATCCAGGTACATTCAGCATACCTTGTATTCTAGGGAACAATAAGTTTGACAATGTCGTGCTAGATTTAGGAGCTTCTGTTAGTGTTATGCCTCTGTCTATTTTTAATTTTTTATCTCTAGGTCCTTTGCAATCAACTGATGTGGTAATTCATTTAGCTAATAGAAGTGTTGCCTATCCTGCTGGTTTCATAGAGGATGTCTTAGTTAGAGTTGGTGAACTGATTTTCCCTGTTGATTTTTATATTTTGAATATGGAGGACGGATTTTCTAAAGGATCAGTTCCCATCATTCTAGGCAGACCTTTTATGAAAACTGCTAGAACTAAGATAGATGTATATGCAGGCACACTATCTATGGAGTTTGCAGATATAACTGTTCATTTTAATATTCTTGATGCTATGAAACACCCATCTGAAGATCTTTCTATATTTCATGTTGAAATAATTGACCATATTGTTGATGAATACATGACTGATCTTCATTCTAATCTGCATGCCTGTCACTCTTCATGCATTGAATCTGAATTTGTACTTGATCATATGTTTGAATTTGATGCTGAGAGTGAATCTGAATTTGATATTGATTACATGTCTGGTGATGTTTTACCTCTTGAGATTGATTTTCTAGAGTCAGATAGAACTAACCATGTTTCAGGAAGTATGCATACCTCTGACTTTCTTTATGAGATACAGGCTGAGAAACCATCTCTTTCTACCATTATCCAGCCGCCCACATCAGAATTGAAGCCTCTGCCATCAAATTTAAAATATGCTTACTTGGATGATAGCAAAAGTTTTCCAGTAATTATATTTGCCTCCCTTGCTGATGAGCAAGAGGAGAAGTTGTTATCTGTTCTCAAGAAGCATAAGAAGGCTATAGGATGGACCTTGGCGGACATTCCTGGTATTAGCCCATCCACATGTATGCATCGAATAAATTTAGAAGATGAGGCTAAACCAGTAAGACAACCACAGAGAAGACTCAACCCGGTAATTCTTGATGTAGTGAAGAAGGAGGTAACCAAGCTTTTGCAAGCTGGAATCATTTATCCTATCTCCGACAGCCAATGGGTGAGTCCCGTCCAGGTAGTTCCGAAGAAAATCAGCCTCACCGTGATCAAAAATGAGAAGGAGGAGCTGATTCCTACTCAGGTGCAGAACAGTTGGAGAGTCTGCATCGATTATAGGAGGCTGAACCAGGTTACCAAAAAGGATCATTTTCCACTGTCATTCATTGACCAGATGCTTGAACGCCTGGCATGTAAATCTCACTACTATTTCCTTGATGGTTTTTCTGGTTATATGCAAATCACTATTGCTCTTGAGGATCAGGAAAAAACCACATTCACCTACCCCTTTGGCACTTTTGCCTATAGGAGGATGCCTTTCGGCCTGTGCAATGCCCCTGGTACCTTCCAGCGGTGCATGATTAGTATTTTTAGTGATTTTTTAGAAAATTGCATAGAGGTGTTTATGGATGATTTCACTGTATATGGATCATCTTTTGATGTTTGTTTGGATAGTCTGGAAAAAGTTTTGAATAGATGCACTGAAACTAACCTTGTTCTAAATTTTGAAAAATGTCATTTTATTGTTGATCAAGGTATAATTTTAGGCCACATTATTTCCAATAAGGGCATTGAAGTAGATCCTGCAAAAATTTCTGTTATTTCACAATTGCCTTACCCCTCTTGCGTGCAAGAGGTGCGATATTTTCTTGGTCATGCAGGATTCTATAGGTGCTTTATAAGAGATTTTAGCAAGGTAGCCCTTCCACTATCCAACTTGTTGCAAAAGGAGGTGGAGTTTGACTTTAATGATAAATGCAAAGAGGCCTTTCATTGCCTCAAAAGAGCACTGACTACCACCCCTATCATTCTGGCACCTGATTGGATAGCCCCATTTGAGCTAAAGTGCGATGCATCCAATTACACATTGGGGGTTGTCCTTGCTCAAAAGATCTCCTTACTTCATCTTACTTTTTTCCCACCATGACTTAGGGAGTTTTTCTTTTCCTATCTCCTTCTTTACTTTTATTACATTTGTCCGACTCTATTTGATGATTTAATTGCTTTTAATCTTTTAATTGTGCTACATTGAGGACAATGTGTTGTTTAAGTATGGGGGGGGGGAGTGTTATTTGGTTTTGGTTTTGCTAGTTTTGTTAATTTTGTTAGTTGTGTTAAATTTGTTAGTTTTGTTAGTTTTGTTGGGTTTCTAGTTTAATATTTTAGGTCAATTCTGTTTGCATGTACAACTTTGCATATTTTTCTTTGAATTATAGGATATGTTCAAGAAATGGGTAATTGTTCTGAAAATAAAAGTCTCTTGACATTTTGTGATTTGAAATCCTTATTTTTCCTCTACATGTCATGATAGTTTTGAAAGCTCAATTTGAAAGTGATAAGTTTACCTTTGTGAGAATTTGAACCATCCATCATCATAATCTTTTGGTGTGTTTTGCCCTATTGATTGCTTGCACAATAGCCTTGGCTTGATTCTTGTTGATGCTTCCTAATTCACATGCATATTTGGAAATGATTTAGGCAATTTTGTTCTTATAAGCCTCTAGCCAAATGGACCTACCCTGAATTAATTCCTTTGATAGCCCCTTTGAGCCTATGTTCCCCTTTCTTTGTTTTGAGCTCTTTACAAGCCTTAAGTGAAAAACCATGATTTCACCTTACCCTTAAGGAATTTTGGAGCTTTGGAATTGTTTTGGGAATAAGTGTGGGGGGGTTTTGTTGGATAACATGTTTTGTTGGCTATGCTTCATGATGTATTTTTGGGCCATACTGATGTACATTGTATATGGGTTAAATGTTGGACATGCTGCTGAATGATATGCTAGTTCTCAAATGTTTTCGTTTAAAAAAATTGAAAAAAGAAATTTCAAGCTGAATCAATTCGAAAAAAAAGAGAAAAAGAAAAGCAATAAAGTTGAGTGAATAAGATCTTAAATAGAAAAAGAATGATGAGACTCTTGGTTCTACTCTTTATGTTTAAATTTTATCTTTAGGTCTTCTCATTTTTTTCTTAATATGCACTTATTCCCCATTGCTCATCTATTCCTTTGGGATTTAGCTACTTATTCCATATTTTTCCTTACCTTGTCCTTGGCCCCATTACAACCTTAAAAGACCTTTTGATCCTCATGTGCTTGTGTTTATGGGTTGATTGTCAATTTTAGAATCTTGCCAAGTTTATGTGGTGTTGGTTTTCATGGGTGCTTTGAGGGTAAATAGTAGCCTAGACACTTGAGAGATAGAGTGTATATCTTGTGAGGCTTTATCACTTTTCATTATTGAGTTGATTAACTATTTTGCCATGATTGGGTTGCTTGGATGATTTGCACGAATGTCTTGACTCTTTGGATCTCTTCATGTTAGATGTTACCCATTCCTTGATGTTCATTGAGAAATATGTAAATGTTTTTGTTTGTCTCTCTTTGATATCCTTGGATTTTGTTCTTTATTTCGTTTTGCCCAGGAGTGCAAAAGGCTAAGTATGGGGGGTTTTGATGTGCCATTATTTTCTCCTATTTCTTAGCCCTTTTTGCACCATTTTAAGTACTGATTAGTCTTAATTGTCAAATTAATTAGACAGTTTTATTATTTGGGCCCATTCAGCTAATTTGATGTTTTTAATCTAATTTAAGGAATTAATGAAGCATTGGGCTTGAATCCAGAGTTGGGCTTGGACTTGAAGAGGGCAAACTATTTTATTCTACAAAATTTTATCTTATCTAGACTTTATCTTATCTAGATATTATTTAGATTTGATCTCATCTAGATATTATTTCATCTAGATCTTATCTTATCTTATCTTATCTAGATTTGATTTTATTTTATTTATGGGCTTGGATTTAAAACAGATTTGTAAGCTTTGGGGCTGGAAAACTATATAACAGCACCTAGGTTCCAGTTTAGGCGCTCTCTCCCTCTCTTCTCTTCTCTCTCTCCTGTTTTCATTTTGTTTTAGGTTTCTCTTCTTCTTTTAAACATTTTTTCGTTTTGCAATTCCAGTTTTTACTTTTCGTTTTAGCAATAAAATTTCGTTCTCTATTGATTAATGGAAGGCTAAGTCTCCAACGTTTTTTTCTCTTGAGGATCAAGCACAGTTCTCTTTGAGATTCTATTATTACTGTTAAATTCTGTTCAGTTTTTCCTCTTCACTAATTACTCTGAATTTGTTGCTATTAATTCATGCATGCTTAGTGCTCGATTAATTGTCTCTGTGCTTAATTTACGTTCATGCTTAATGATCATTTATGATTAATTGGTGTATGTGTTGCTTAATCACATAAGGAATGCCTCATGTTAAATTTCGCTTAGTAATTTAATTTAGGGTTGAATTAAGTGGTTAAACTGATAAAGGATAAAATCTCGTAACCTAGGATAAGAGACTTGCTTGTGAATCAAGGGGAAGCAACGTGTTTTAATTTTGATATTTTATAATTCACATCTATTTGCTGTTTAATTTGCAAAAGCTAACAACCCACCCCCAATTCGTTACTATTTTCCTACTATCTGTTATGAACATTTGGTTTATCATTGCTCACTGAGAAACGACCTAGGATCACTTCCTAATTACTGCATTTTAATGTTTATTTGATTTGGGTACGGCCTCGATCATAGACCCACTTAACCCCAATGATATCTTTTCCATGGGGATGATTTACTAACTCCCATGCGTTGTTTTTCTCGATCATCTGTATCTCTTCTTCCATTGCCTTGACCCATACTTCCTACTTTGACGCTTCTTCAAAGCTTCCAGGTTCAAGTATGGCCAAGTTACAGGTTTCATATATGTCCACCAAAGATCTTACTCGTCTTGGAGTAGACTCTGGTGATGATAGTTCTTGATTTTGTTGTTGTGGTGGAGGTGAAGGTGAAGGTGATTCACCCGGGTCTTCTTCCTCAGCTTCTTCTTGAGGTAGTTGAGCGGGTATAAGAATGTTCTTCTCCACTTTTTCTTTACCCCAATTCCAAGAAGCGTACTCATCAACTTCAGCATCTCGACTGATGACGAGTTTCTTAGTTTGCAAGTTGTAGACACGGTAGCCCTTAGAGATATTGCTATACCCAAGGAAGATACCTCATATAGTCTTGTCTTCAAGCTTGTGCCTCTTCACGTCTGGAATATGAATGTAGCATATAGATCCAAAGACCCTTAGGTGCTTTGCTGATGTCTTCTTCTCGTTCCAAGCTTCAATTGAAGTCTTATCTTTTACAGACTTAGTTGAACATCTGTTGTTCTCATGTGATGGCGTCCTCATTGGTCCACAGACGTTCGTATGTATCAGCTCCAATAGATCTTTCGCTCTCCATGCTCCACTTGTTGAGAAAGGAAATCGGTGTTGCTTACCAAGGAGACATCCTTCACACACTTCATTGTTCTCCTTTATGCTTGGAAGATCTCTCATCATGTTCTTCTCATGTAACAATTTCAAGGCATGTGTGTTGAAGTGGCCAAATCTTCGATGTCATAGCCATGAATCATCAACTTGTACCTTTATCTGTCTCTACCATGACAGTGCCTTTGCCTTTTGATTCAACCACACTTCCATTTCCCAGTCGAACTTTGACTTTGACAGACTTGTCAATGCTTTTGAAAATAGTCTCATCCATGACCATGTGTTTGCTACATCCACTATCCAAGTACCAGCTTCCTCCCTTTTCTTTTATTGAGTCTTGAGTGGCATAGAACATACATTGTTCTTGATCATGCTCCTCTGCGATATTAGCTTGATGCCTATTTTTGTTGCGACAATTTTCCTCTACGTGCCCAAACTTCTTGCAATGGTTGCATTGTGGCATATTACGGAACCAACAATTTTTCTTTGCATGGCCTTGCCTTTTGCATATATTGCATGGAGGATTTTTATCTGTTTTGTTCTTAAGGAAATTTCTAGAACCTTCTCTTCTTCAAGAAGTTTCTCCATAATTTTTCTTTCCTTCATTTTCTTTGTTTTGGGGCTGAAATTTAAACTTTGACTGGAAAGAATTTTCAAGTGTATCTTCTTTATGCCTATACAGTCTTTGCTCATATGCTTCAAGAGAGCCCACAAGTTCTGTCTCTGATAGAGTGGACAGATCTTTGGTTTCCTCAATCGTTGTCACGATTGGGTCAAACTTTTGGGGCATAGTAATTAGAATTTTCTCAACAATTTTCTTGTCAAGAATATCTTCCCCAAAAGCTCTCATTTGATTAACTATTTCTTTAACTTTAGAATAGTAATATTTAACTGTCTCAGACTCCTTCATCTTCAATAGTTCAAAATCTCTTCTTAGAGATTGAAGTTTAACGGCACGTACCTTAACACTTCCTTGAAACTCCTCCTGCAATGTGTTCCACGCTTCTTTGGCAGTCTTAGCTCTCATAATTCTTGGGAAAATTGGATCAGTCACCGCTTGTTGCAAGGTGAACAACACCTTTGAATTTTTCTGTTTATTTTTCTTCAACTCTTTTTCTTGAGATGCATTAAGAGCTGAAGTATCCGCGAGAACGGTGAAGCCTTCTTCTACTATGTCCCATAAATCTTGAGATGAAAAATATGTTTCCATTTTAACACGCCATAAATCATAATTTTCACCATTGAAGATAGGGACAAAAATAGTTGATGATTGAGTAGTGTTATCCATAACTTGGAAAAAATATTATTAGAGTGGGTTAATAGTACAAAGGAAATTTTTGAAGTAGTTGGGAGGATTTTGGAATGGTAGGTAGGTAATATAACTACGCCCAATGTATGACCAAACGTAGCTCTGATGCCACTGTTGGTAGTTGATTAGATGATAGTTGATAGTTTTAGAGAATTGTTTTAGAAAGAAGGTTATGTCATTGATTTCTTGGATGAACAATTACAACATACCAATTGCCTATTTATAGGCTTAAGTCACCAACCTCTCAATGGTGGTGAATGCTTCTACATTACTTTAGGTCTTTCTAAAGTTTTCATGATAGATTAGTATCATGATAGTTCTAGATTCTTCTATCTTATATATACACTTATAGTTCTAGATTGTTCTACCATATTTATACACATTATAGTTCTAGATTGTTCTACCATATTCATACACACTATAGTTCTAGGATATTCTACCATTTTCATACATATTATATTTAAGAATATTCTAGAAATTTGTAGCAATTTCAACAATTTCGATTGTGAAGGTGGCTTTCACAAGCTTGTACTCTAATCTAATGCTAGCTAGCTCAAACTCTAAGTATGAACATAACATGGGTTTAGATGATTCAATGCAGAAACATCAAAAGGATTCACATAATTTTTGTCTTCTTACAGAAGGGTACATGAAGGTGTTAACTGATTCCTTTAAATACAAAATTTAGATATTTATTAGGGATCACAAACATATTTTAACCTTAATTTTTCTCTAAAAAAACCTTAATTTTATAAGATATAAACATTAGGGCAAGTGCCACTACTAGAATAACTGCATTCTACATCGTGACAACTACAACGATTCTGGAGAACCATTTTAGTATAAGGTGTGGTGGCAATTTTGTAAATAGGCGAAAAAAATAGTTTTTACGTTGTATATTCTAAGGCGGTTATAAATAACCATCTTAGAATGTCTAATGGTGACAATCTTGTAATTATGTAAAATTAAGTCAACAACGGTTTTGACCTAGGACCGTCGTAGTATAGCATAATTTAAACAACCTAGCGCCGCTTAGAATTCCTCAGTCATTGTCTCAGCGAATTTCTGTTGTAGCTCAAGCATTCTCTCTGTCAACGTCACGCACATTGTGTCTCTGATCCTCGCTTTCCCTGAACATCACGCACCCTGAACCTAGCGCACCGTCAACCTCGCGCACCCTAAACCTCGCGAACCCTAAACCTCGAGCTCGCGCACCCTGAACCTCGAGCTCGTGCATATTGTGTCCGTCAAAGTCAGGCGCAGCGAAGCGGCCCATAGCTACAGTCTCTACCTCAAACCCTAACTCAGGTCGTGAAATAGGTAATGTCGACAGCCCTAACTCTATTACACAACATTGAGTTGCATTTAGAGAACTGCCAACACCAAAACAACCTAGCTATTTGTAGTGTGTTTATACTGTTATGACCATAGTAGCATTAACAAACCACAAAACAAGCTAAGTTAGTCGAAGTTTAGAAGCCATTAAGGATCATACCAAGTTTCCATCAGTGTAATTTCCAATGATGAGGTCAGGGTAGTTATCCATGAAGTGAAATCTACTCTCGCTCTGTTGTTTGTATGAAACATAGGTGGTACTGTTACTAAACCTATTTCATTTGAACTCATGTCCTTGTGTTGTGTCTTGTTTATTTCTTGAAGATGGGTCTCAAGCTTTGTGTACTTGCTGCTTAGAACTTGAAGCATCATTCTTAGAGTGTTGTTCTCCTCTGTCATTGGAAGATATCTGCTTCCTTTTAGAAGATGTCTGCTTCCTTTTCTTCCTTCTTTACATACTCTATCTCTTTCTCTTTAAGCTTCTCTGCTTTCTTTGCCAAGGGTTGTTCTTGTTTCGCAACTTTCCCCTCCATGTGAGTGATTTCAGCTTCTTTCTTTTCCACTTCCACCAAGTTATTCTTGAATCCATCGTCAAATGATTTCCTATCGATCCCTTCAAAGTGCAGATTCTTGACACTCCAGCTCTTGTGATTTCCTATCAAACTTTGAACTCTTTCTGCTGATTTATGCAAATTTGGCATCGGCAGAATGCAATTTGGCTTCAACTTCTAAACACTTCTCTTCAATGCTAGCTACTAAAGCATTTGCTTGAGCCAACTTTAAGTCTGTTGTAAATTTAATTTTTGCATGCTTTGACTGCATTTCTTGCAGAGCCTTCTAAAGCTATTGATGTATAAATTTCCAAGTATCAGTAAGAAATAACCATATTTCAATGTTAAGCCAATAGAAGTATACAGATACAGACTACCCACAAATAAGAATTCATAGAAGAGTCATGCATTTTTATTTAAGGAAGAAGTTGATTCATAAGTAAACAAGTATGTCAAAAACTTACATCAAGCACACACTCCTTCTCAACATCCAAGGCCTTCCTCAGATTCTATTCTCGCTTCTCAGCCTCAGATAGAGCAATTAAATGAGCAACCTTTTCTCATTCTAGAGCATTCTTCACTTCTACTAAATCTTGACTTAGTACAGTATACTTAGAACTCCACTTTTTTTTCTCAATCAAGAGCAGTCCCATATTGAATTAATACTCATAAAGTTGGCTCAGAAAAATTTATAATTAGGTTAATCCATAAAATATAATTGGAAAAATAATAAATCGGTTAAAGTTGCACAGGCACGCATGCTTATCTAGTGTCCTCCTATGTTTCATTGGTAAAAAGCATAATTATTAATGACAAGAAAGATAAGTAGCATATGATTGTCTTTATTCACTAAGCTCCCCTTGTATATATTTTATCTTCATTTTAAGATCCCTCTTAACATCACATAGTCATCCTAAAGGCAATCGGTATTTATCACATTCACAGTACAACATTTACAGAAATGGAGAACCCTCGATAAATGAAAATGAAAGAGTAACACCCGAAGCTACCAAAATTGTGAGATAAAAGTGCACTGACTCAAACAGCATAGAAGCTAAAACTTAGTGTTATACGTAACATATGTCAGTGGAGAAGCCTTTGCATTTCTGCTTCCTTTTCTTCCTTCTTCTCATATTTCTGGACTTAGTGAATAATTTTGTCATAACTCTAACTATATGCATGAAAAAATTCTATCTCTATATTTAAGAAGGCATAACCACATAGTGTTATCTTTCTTTCTCTCTCTTAGTAGAAGAAGAATATGTTATCTTCCCCAAAGTTAAAGGGATAGTTAGGTTATCCTTTCCACATTTTAAAACCAATTAATCCTGAAATATCTTTATATTGAAAAGGGATACTTAAATCATAGTGCTCCAAATTTTAAGAACCTAATGTCATTCTTTGCTTCATCTTTTGTATGTCTTATACTTAAATGTAAGGTAACTATTTTGTTAGGATATATGTTCAGGATTTTTTAAGTGGTCCGAAACATCCACATTTCAGGCATGGCTAACAATTTCATGTATTGCAGGTGAACCAGGGTATTGTGAGCATTCATGCTATAGATGTGCAGTTTGCTGGAATCAAATTCCTCGAGTTATTGGTATGAGATATTTTATGATTAAGAAATTTGAAGGGTTTTAGCTTATTGCTTTGGATGTTAAATATACCGTTTTTAGTTTTTCAATGATGAAAATAAGATAATTGATGATTAATAGGTTTTACTTTTTGGAGCATAGTTTATATTTTCTATATTAGTGCATAGTACTTAGTAGCCTACCAGAACAATATGAGGCTTCAAATATGGTGATTTGCCTGATCCCACAATGAAATAGAATGTAACTTTTTATTTTTTTTAAAACATAGCTATAGAAAGTAACTTTTTTTTTTTATTGAAGTATGAACAAACCATTGGTTAACAATGCATATATTATTATCAACTAAAAGTGCACAAATTTGTACGGGAAGTCAGTGTCAGCCAGGCTTTTGAGGTAATGTAACTACTGAGCCCAAATGCAAATTTTGAGGTAATGTACAGTACACGCCATTATAGTACAATGTTAAATTTGCTAATACTGTATTTAATTGCATACATATGTAAAAGTATGTCGATGAAATCTTTTGTACCACTTGTACCATCCGCACCTTGTATTTGTTGACCACTCATTGATGATTTACCTGCATTTTTAATTATTAGGTGTTTTCAGACCTAAATAATTTGTTCTTTTCTTTGTAGGTTGGATTATAATCCTATAGTCAAGGTGTCTTCTATCCCTTCTGCAGTTGAGGTTGGTTGGATTCTATGTTTCTCATTGTTAGTATTCTGAATGTGATGTAATGTGTGATTGAAGTAGTTAGCTACTGCTAGAGATTCTGAAATGGAGATTTTAATTTTGTGAGATGAGGGTTTGTCATTCTTTTTTGGTTAGATAGACATTCTGCCATATGTGTGTGTGCTTTTTTTATTTATGTTACCTTGTTATTTCATTGCCAATAGTGGTCAATGTTGTGTAATTGGAATGTTTTTGGGCAGGACTATAGGGTTATGCTACATAAGCAAAAAAGCTAAACAATATGGTGAACTATTTAACTCCAAAATAGTTTTCAAAAGTATGATAAAACCGTAAATGACCATGTGTTTTTCCTTTAAAAACACTAAACTTAGCATTGTTGTTGTAGCCATAGAAGAGACCTGAGGCCGAAAATGGTTTATGCCAAAACTACTCATTCCCTTAAGAAACATATTTTGTACACAATTGAGATCCAATATTCCAATTACTGATTGACTTAGTTAAGCATCTAAACCTATGTCTTGAATAGGATTGCCTCTGGTTCTTTATTAGATTGTCGACATCTTGTGCATACCCAACAGGGAACGCAAGCTCCTTCATCTGTCTTATCACATTGTCTTTGGAACCTTGAAATTTTCAATCACATTGTCTTTAGAAAAAGCAGCGATAACAACTAGAGGTTTAAGAAGTGACACAAGGAAAAAAAGTCAATAAAGTACCATAGGAAAGAAAAACTCTATTAACTAATAAAATTTCAACCAAGTTAAATTTAAATTAAAAGGGAATCATGAATACAATGTAGAAAAAATGCAAACCTTAACTAAATTCACAACAATCATATCCAAATCTATAGGTGGACCCTTTTTTTTTTGTTTCCCTACTATCTAGTGAAGATATTTTTTGGTTCTTGCATCTAAATTAGTCTTGTGTGGAGGTGGCAAGTGCCGCTATCCTTTACCAGCAAGCAACTTGTTATCCTTTTTCTTGGATTGGATATAACTTTGAAGCAAGTGTTTTTTTTGTCTTTTTCAATAGTACACTCTGTTTTGAAGTACTAACTCTGTAAAGCTAGTGGAGCAATTAGAGACATCTAAAGAAGCAAAAGCTAGATGAGCTAACTCTGTAAGTTTTCTCATCACACACACACACACACACACACACACACACACACACACATGCACGCACGCACGCACGCACGCACGCACGCACGCACGCACGCACACACGCACACACAACCACTACATGTCTGACGTGTGATTGACCTATATGACATTTGATTCGGCAAAATTCAGCAAAATATATAAAAAATGAAGGCTTAGGTAGAAGTTGCAATGTAGTTTCTTTGAAAAAACTGCCAAGTACTAAATGATAGAAGTGTTTTGGTTGATTAGTTTCTCAAATTCTCTACCATGTGTCATTTGGTGAGTATGCATATGCAATTCAATTGAAAGGATTTTATCTTGCTGATTTTTTTTTTGGGTTACAATTCTTGATGAAATTGATTAGGAATAGAACTATGCATACTCATTAAACCAATACATTATTAGAAACTATAGAATTATCTTTTCTCAGTCTTTCCTTTTGGCAAAATGCACACAATACTGTAATACCACAATTGAAAATTTTAAGAGCCCTTAATAAGTGCAAGATCAACAAGTTTATGATCTTACTCATGATTTTGACAACATTACACATAATGATGTGATTTGAAGTGTGAAATCTGGTGTGGCAGCCACTCTATGAAACTGCAACACTATCCCTTAGCCATGGCTGTCTCCAGCCACATTATGACATATGTCTCCAGCTAATTTAAATAAAAATATTCTTATATGTAACTTGTTACACTTGTCTTGTTTTGTGTATGATCACACACACAAATAGCTACTTTGGTGTGAATCATCAGAAAAATAGCAGCACAACTCCCTTTTCACTTTCCTTGCTTCTATTTAATTTCAAGTTCGTTCTCTCTCTCTCTTCCCACTTTCCTTCATATGTTCAGAAGTTTGTGACCCGTATATATGAGAAATAATTGAGAGTTCCTAGACTACTGAAAAGGAGTACAAGAGAGTTCCTAGACCCGTATATAGGTATGTATCTATGTATATGCATACAAAAAAGGAGTACAAGAGAGTTCCTAGACTACTGAGAACACTAAACAACTTATACTAGATACAACAAAAGTTAGTTGTAAAGTCTGAACAAACATAATCAAACTTTTCCAACAAATATTCCACCTAATTATAAGTCAGCTTGTGTTTATTTAATTTGTATATATGTTAGTAGATATTACAGATAAATTGCTCAATGTTAACAAATACATATGAAGGTCTAGTAATAGTATGTAGCATGAAGGTCTAGGTACCATATTGGGAATAATGCCTCTAGTCTGAAACTTAACATATGAAAAGCCATATGCAAATTTACTTCAGAAACGCCATATGTAGATTTAATTGTAGATGACAAATACAAATTTTAGCTTTGTGTTTCAATTATTTGTCGTTAGAAAACTCTACTCCTACTATGGTGTTAAATTATTTTAATTTTGTGTAGGTAGTACTGTTAAACCTTGCGCTGGCTGTTGAGGATAGAAATAAACTACTTGTTGATGAACTGAAGTTACAGTCATCTATTGATCTGTAGCGTCATTGCAATCAAAGCTTTAGTTAGTAGCCTATTTCGAGGTATGTATGTCATTCTCACACTTATGTCGTTATTTATTATATTGTTGGTTCACATGTAAATATTCTGTAGTATTACATTCTACTTCATTGAGCGAGCCATAGTTCCCCATTTGAGGTTCAATACAATGATTAATACGGAGAGTTTGAATTAATTGTTGTATTGAATCTTGAATTGTCCGTTTGGAAAGTTTGGGAAGACTAATTATTTTTACTTCATTTTCACTTATAAGTTAACTATGTTGTGTTATTTTTAACTAAATTTCGGACACTGCATCTTGCTTTGTTCTCTGGGTGCATACATGATTGGGGTGAATTGGTATCACCGCTTTCATGTCGTGTACTTGGAGACCAAAGTGAAATGTTGCCGAAATTTAGGTAAATTTAACATAACCTTGTTAACTTGTTTGTTTGAATGAAGTAAAAAAATGTCTTCTTGAATAGGGTACGGTCACACCTTTTTACGAAAAAAGAGAGGTTCAGATGCATATCAGATAATGTACCTCGTCTGACTGTACACCAAGATGGATCGAAGTTGGATGAAAAGACCACGCATAACTGAAGAGTACGACAATGGGGTTTAAGATTTCTTAAAATTTGCCAAAGAAAATGCACTAGACATTGGTGGAGTATACTTCTGCCCCTGTATTAAATGTTTGAATAGGCGACGACAATCTTTGGATGACATTAGAACACACCTTATCTGTGATGGTATCTATCCTAGTTATACAAAATGGATATGGCATGGTGAGTTACCACAAATGTCATCAACCCCTCCGACTGGTCCAGTTGATGAACAAGTCGATGATCATATAGAAAACATGCTATGTGATCTTGGACAAGAGGGTTTTAGGCAAACATATGCACCGTATTATGAAAAGTTAGATAATGATTTGAAGAAACCATTGTATATCGGATGCTCTAAGTACACACGGTTATCAGGGGTGTTAGCTTTGGTAAATTTGAAAGCAAGATTTGGGTGGAGTGACAAAAGCTTCAACGAATTACTCTTGTTATTGAAGAATATGCTTCTTGTAGATAACACGTTACCGAAGACTCATTATGAGGCAAAGAAGATATTATGTCCTGTTGATATGGAATACCAAAAAATACATGCTTGCCCTACTGATTGAATTTTGTATAGACATGAGTTTGCTGAATTGCGCAACTACCCTACATGTGAGGTGTCACGCTACAAAGTGAATTCTGACAATTGCAGTGAAGATGCAACCACATACAAAGATCATCCATCAAAAGTGTGTTGGTATCTTCCAGTAATACCAAGGTTTAAACGATTGCTTGCTAATACAGAAGACGCGAAAAACCTATCATGGCATGCTGATGGCAGGATCAAAGACGAATTGCTCCGTCATCCTGCTGATTCTCCTTGATGGAAGACAATTGATGAGTTGTATCCAGAGTTTGGCCAAGATCCCAGAAACCTACGGGTTGCTCTCACTTCGGATGGAATGAATCCATTTGGAAACTTGAGTTGCAATCATAGTTCATGGCCTGTTTTGCTGATCATTTAAAATCTCCATCCTTGGTTGTGCATCAAGCGGAAGTACATAATGATGTCTATGATGATAGCCGGTCCAAGACAACCAGGAAATGACATTGATGTGTATCTTGCTCCCTTGATTGAAGACCTCAGTAAATTGTGGGTAGAAGGGGTTGATGTGTATGATGGGAATGCTCATGAGACCTTCAAGTTGCGTGCTATGATATTTTGCACCATTAATGACTTTCCAGCATATGGGAATTTGAGTGGATATAGTGTCAAAGGCCACCACGCATGTCCCATATGTGAGAAAGACACAAGTTGCATCCAATTAAAACATGGCAAAAAGACAGTGTATACAAGACACCGAAGATTTTTAAAACCTTTTCACCCATATAGGTGAATGAAGAAAGCATTTAATGGGACATCTAAGATTGACAATGCATCGATTCCTTTTTCAGGTGTTGATGTTTTTGATCGGGTGAAGAACATTAGCAGTATCTATGGGAAGACACAAAAAAAGGATGGTGCCCCCAACAACATTTGGAAGAAAAGGTCCATCTTCTTTGATCTGTCTTATTGGTGCGATTTACACGTGAGACATTGTTTAGATGTTATGCATGTTGAGAAAAATGTCTGTGACAGTTTGGTAGGCACACTGCTTAACATTAAAGGGAAGACAAAAGATGGTTTGAAATGTCGTCAAGATTTAGTAGAAATGGGCATACGACAACGGTTGCATCCAATGTCAAAAGGTCTTCGAACATATTTACCGCCAGCATGTCATATGATGTCAATGTCTGAGAAAAAAAGTTTTTGTCTTTGTCTAAAAAATGTAAAATTCCCACAAGGATACTCTTCAAATATCAAGAGCCTTGTATTTGTGACTAAAATGAAATTGGTAGGCTTGAAGTCCCATGATTGTCATGTTTTAATGCAACAGTTATTGCATGTAGCCATACGTGGTATATTGCCTGACAAAGTTAGGGTTGCAATAAGTCAATGGTGTTTTTTCTTCAATGCCATCTGCACCAAAGTCATCGACCCTAAACACTTGGATGAATTGGAAAATGAGGCTTCCATTATCATTTGTCAGTTAGAGATGTACTTTCCCCCAGCATTTTTTGACTTAATGATTCACTTAGTTGTTCATCTTGTTCGAGAAATACGATTGTGTAGGCCCGTATATCTACGGTGGATGTATTCGGATGAGCGGTACATGAAGGTGTTGAAAAGTTACACGAATAATCAATATCGCCCAGAAGCAAGCATTGTTGAAAGGTACACCGCAGAAGAAGCTATTGAGTTTTGCTCTGTGTACATAAAAAATGCATCACCGCATGGTCTGCATTACATTATGAACACAGCGCTTGGCTGTGAAGAGCATCCTGGATGTGTTCGTGTGGCTGGACATGGTGTCACCATTAGTAGTTACTTCGAACAACATTCAAGTGCCTCCAATAGTTCTACGCCAACGATCACCCCAGATCAGTTGGTGGAAATCATAGGTAATTTAAAGCAAGAGTGGAGGAAAAAGGTTGAAGATGAAAACAAAAAAACAATGGACATCATGAAAAAGGAGTTAGTCGCGATCAAGACTGAGTTGTCCCAAATACAAATGTAATAGTCAGCCCCTGTACAATCGCCTAACCCTAATGTATTGGTTGCACGTGTTAGCACGAAAGAAAGTTGTGCTAAATCTGCAGCAAATGTTGTTGTTGGGGATCCATGTGCAGTTCAGGTGACTACTATGGGGCTGTACGTTGTCTGTGGTGACACTACACAATTGGTTGCCTTAGGAAAGGTGTATAAAGCTGGCGACATGATACACAATGTTCCTTACGCAGATGAAGTCGTGAGGGTTTCTATTGATACTATTTACAATGGTGATGCCATGGTCTCACTTCTCACGTCAGAGATTCAATATGTCAGGGAGGCCATGAACACATTCGTTGGCTGGCTGACAAATCTTGTGAAAACCTATCTCCGATGTAAGTTAAATGATTTTTCTTCTGGTTCCCCTAAATAAAAGGGCATATTGGTCGAACTTCATTTTCAATTAAATTTATTACTTATTTTATTAAACCATATAGGATTCCAATCAAAATGTGTGGAAAGCAGAAGGACATGTTGATGAGTCAAATGTTGGTGTTGCAAAGGATCCACTTGGAGAAATCATGAAGATACTTTATGATGTGTACCAGAATCCAGTTGAACTCCCTTGGGAGGCTACCTGATTGGACTTCCAAATATAGATGCCAAATTTTTCATCACACATGCTGATGTTGTGGAGATAATATCAAGTCACAAGTGTTTAAACATTTCTATACTGCAACTATGGATGATGTAAGTCATTTAATTACAACCTTTAAGTTTGATTACCTCATAACCAACATATTTCTAATGTAATAAATTTGTGGTATAATGATTTTATTGTCCTTGAAATAGGTATTTGGATGAGTATGGTAGAAGCAGAGGTGATGGATCAGTGTATGGCTTCCTTGCGCCTCAATCTATACACAATGCTAAGGACAGATGTGAACAATGTCAACATTACATTGAGACATGGGTGATGGAATCACAACGACGCCTGTACTTAGGAGCTTACTTGCATCAGTAAGTTCAAGTAAACTGTGGTAGATTAACAAATGTTTTGATTTATGGAGTTCCTAACTATAATTGTCAACTGTAGGGCACATTGGCAACTATTTGTTTTGTGTCCTAGGGAAAACATGGTTGTTTGGTTTTGTTCTTTGCAGAAGAAGCCTAATGTTAACATAAAAAGGGAAATTAACAAGTGCTATTTATATTTATAAATCATGGTCTTTGGAATTGATGTTCAATATGCAGGGTAAATGTTTGTTATATGTAACACCGTCACATATTTTTGTTTAATAGTGCAATGAAGACAATAACTACTTCTTTAGAAGGTATGTCTAATCAAGGTCCACCTCGGTGGATTGAACCCAAGGTTAGAAATGATTTACATACTCAATAGGTCATTGAGATGAACCCCTATGTAATTTTTAAAGGGTTGAATGTTTAATAGTTATTTTCACTATTAAATATAGAGTCATGTTCAAACTGGAGGGTACAAGTGTGGATACTATGTAATGCATTGGATGTGGTGCATAGTTAATGGCGGTTTGAAGGATGACTGGAAATAGGTATATATACAAAGTCTAATTTCAATTTTGAATTGAGTTAATATTTGTTTAGTTACTAATATTGTCATCCATTGTTAATTTTGTAGTGGTTCTCGGATGAATCACCGTTAGACGTGGAGGCCATGAAAATATTGCAAAAGAATTGGGCAACATACATTTTAGCTATTAGAAATAACAGATGCTAAATATGATTCAAATTATTATGTAGGAGTACATTTGTTCTTTGATGACACCCTTTGGTGGTATATTTTAAACAATTGTTTGATGTGACATTAATGGTTTTTAAGAACCTATGACATGGTTTCATGAGGAGACTGTATGTAATAGGCACAATTAAGGTGTCTATTGTTTATTATGAAATTGTTTCGATTTGTGGTAGTCTCATTTTAGAAAATATATATTTTGATAGGATGAAAGCCATTTTGCTAAGCAGTTGTACTCCTAATATGTATGTTTTGAAATTTGAAGCATGATGTATAATCTATAGCCTTGTTTTGGACAATTGGGCACTTGTTAGACACTATTGTATCAGGTGATCCTTGCCTTACGTGTCTCCAAACATGCTAATGTGTATCAGGTGGTCCTTCACTTAGGAGTCTGTCTTCAACGCTAATAACTCATAGCATGTTGATGTGTAGTTGAAGGTTGTTGCCTTAAATGTTTACTAATCATCAATAATCGGTATAATCCTTTCATTGTAGTTTACATATTTCATTCTTCTGAGTTAACAAGTTGCTAAATGGCAAGGATCAACATGGTGACATTGCTAGCAGTTGCTTATTCAGACTTTTGTTACTGAAGTTTCTACTCAATCTCTTGCACAATGTATTCTCTAGACTCTCACACCGCAATTGATAAAGGGCAGTACCGGTCATGTAAGTTTGTAAATTTTCATAAAAACTATAGACAGTTGGACTAATATGAATTTATGTGTTGTGCTTGTATCAGGCTGATGCCACCATTATTTAAAAATTGTCTCTGTTCTACACTCATCTGTATATATGTGAATTACTTAATTTGTACTCTGTGGCTACTAATTTGTTTATGGACTAATATGTGAATTACTTAATTTGCGCACAAGAATTTAAAAAAACTTCATTATGATATTTGCATTATGTATAGATTTATATTTCTGAAACACTTGTATAACAGTTAGGAATTAGGACAAACAATGGGATAATTGTATACATTTATTGAATGGAGCTATGAATCAATGTAGCAAATTTGACGTGAAGGGAAACACTGAACAAAGGCACATGAAGAATTGTAGATATTTGATATAAACTTGGATATGTAGCAAAATTTTCTACTTTTGGTATTTCCGGGAAGCTCATCTTCCATGTTGTTTGCATAATGTTTATGTGGATTGAACTAGTAGTCTAGCACCGAATTAAAATGATTTGCTCATAGCTGTTATGTTGTGAATTGTGCCAATGTATCTGAAAATAACATCTAGTTCATGTGTTGCCTAAACTGTAAGATACTTGGATGATTATGACAACATTTTATTGTGCAGACCCTGTTAACAGATATTGGTTCAAGGTTTGTCACTCTTCCCGAAGAGAGACTTTTGGCAGTGGTTAATGCTTTGCTCCACCGCTGCTACAAATATCCAACAGCCACAATTGCAGAAGTTCCTTAGTCTCTCAAGAAAGAGCTCTTGGGTGTTTGTAGGGCTTGCGTTTCTGTTGATGCTGTAAATATGCATGTTGATTTTGTAAGGGAGTACAATCAAGATTTTGAATGTGATCTTGATCCAGAAAGCACTGCTACTTTCCCATCCACTTTGTCTCAACTGACTGAGCGGTTGAAACACTGGAAAAATGTTCTTCAAAACAATGTTGAGGATAGCTTTCCAGCAGTATTAAAGTTGGAAAAAGAAAGCAAGGTATTACGGGACTTCCACGTTATTGATGTTGAAGTTCTAGGGCAATATTTCACTGATCAAGAGACTGCTTCTGATTTTTTTTCAAACAATGTCAAAAGCCTTATGTTATATATATATATATATATATATATATATATATATATATATATATATATATATATATATATATATATATATATATATATATATATATATATATTAAAATAACCTCAAGTTGATCTGGGGAGTATTTGATGCATCCCATATATCTTCTTAGTTTTATTTTCTTGCAGAAAATTGCACCAGATCATACCGTGAAGTTGGATAGGGTTGCTGCTGATATTCCAATTGTGCGGAGGCATGGGAGCAGTTTTCGGCGCTTGACTCTAATTGGGTTTGATGGTTCCCAACGTCATTTTATTGTCCAAACATCTTTGACTCCCAATGCTAGAACTGATGAACGCATACTGCAACTTTTCCCTTACCTTAAATTAACAATCCTAAAAGCTTGAGTGATAAGCTTAAAGCACAAGATGGTTTTATATCTAACTTGCCCTATCATGTGAGACAATCCAATTGAGGATATTTTATGTGATGATAACTATAATCTCCTTTTCTCATCTACAGGGAATGGGCTCTGAGATTAAATTTGAATCGTTGGATATTTTATGTGATGTCCTTCATAAATTTGGGAACGTAATGGCAGCTGATCATGAACTATATTAAATTCCTTGCTTTCTCATTCGACTTCTAATCAAGCTAGTGTGCGCAAGAAGACTGTGGAGACTTGGTAAGACAAACTTAAATTTCTGTTCTTTGATTTTCCATTAAAAATAGTTTATTACTTATTAGTGGAGACTTGGTGTTGCTTTTTCCTGTTGAATCATGTTGTAGTAAATCTGTTTACGACATCTCCTTCTTAGTCAATTTTTACAATATGTGTTTTTTCTATTTTCTAATTTTAGGGATTTTGATTTTTCAACAATCACTTATATTTTTTTAATAACTGGTTTTGGGGTAACTATGCACAAGAATGATGATTTACTAAGAAAAACTACCCAGAGACTAAATTATTAATCCTTCATCTATTGTAGATTGACAATTCTCTAAAAAGGGGATGTTTGGTTGCAAGTTACAACTAATCTTAAACTTCTAGCGCCTCCACCGTTTCCTTCAGCCACCTTGAAGAAAAAGATGTGGTGGATGAGAGTGTATTTTTGAGTGATGTGGATTTGCTTAGGAGTGTGAAACCTTTTAGTTGGTCATATGTAGTTTGAAAGCTGTTCTTAGAGAAGGCAGTCATTGAATCTGGAAAATAGAATGGTTATTGAGACGGTTATTGAGATAACCATCTTAGATTCCAAAGACATACTAAGACGGTTATTCTAATAACCGTCTTAGAAAGTTCAAGATACTACGACGGTTATTGAGACCATTGTTATATTATTTTGCCATTTTATGACACTACATTTGACGACGATTAAAAACCGTCGTAAAATGTCCAATAGTACCGACTTAGAAATCTGCTTTTGTAGTAGTGTGCACGATTTTTGTCAAGTAAAAAAATACCACAGAGACTATGTTTTATGATAATCAAATTATCATGATTCAAAAACATAAAATAAAATATTTTATTTCATTGGAAAGAAAAAAAATAATAAAACATCAAGAAAAGAACACAACTTAAGATTACAATAATGAAGATTGAAAGGTACCAAGAACGATTTATGAGATTGGGATTACCACAATGATAACTAATGAATCCAAATTAGTTACCCAATTATTATATTTAAATTTATTTGAGGGTGAATTATTTTAGTCTAGTTTAGGTTCCCTTTCAAAATAGAAGACCGTGCCTAATTGATTGACCTATACTTTTGTGGTAGCTATGTTCAATTAAATCCATTTAAATTTTACGTCCAAATTCTATAGTTCCAACAATTAGGTTTAGCTTCCATGTCTCGGCTAATCATATAAGAGGTGCAAATAAGTGGCCAACAAATTCACACAAATATACTTAATAAGAATCAAATCAAAATGAATTCAAACATTAACAAAAGGAAGAAAATAGTCAATTTGAAACTACTAAAGTATCAAGGGCAATACCAAATCTCAAATATTAAATAAAGAACTCAATCATACTAAAAGAAAAATCACTGAGATAAAACAACAATATTTAAACTAAGAAAAAGGAGTAAAGATGAATCGTCTTTCCTCTCAATCCTTATGTCATCACTCCTTCTTAGTATTCCCCTTGTTGGAGACTTTCCAAAACAAACTCTAAAAGATCTATTTAAACCTAAAAGTGGCCCTAACCCATTATAATTAAAACACAAAATAAATCAATGTGAAATATATGCATCACTTGCATAGCAAAAATCACATTCAAGGGATATGAGATTCTCGAATTGGGATCTTCACAGAATTGCCTTGAAATTTAGTCATCAATTTCATGTCAATTTAATGTCTACAACTCAAGCTATCCTCAAATTGCTTTACATATGCTTTGTCCTCTAGTTGTGGAATTTGTCACCTTTCTTCATTTATATATTTTCATTTGCCCCCAGATTTTTTCTCAATTCCAAAATGATAATAATAATAATAGATTATTATTTATATATTATGAAAAATCTAAACTTTTTTGGTAAATTTTTTTTATTTAAAACTGAATATTATATATTTATTTTAATTATACAATTATTTTTATGTTTAACTTTTTAGATTATAAAATTAACAGTAATCTTGTTCTTTTAATAAATTTTATCATAATATTATGTTTATCACATTTTAGTTATTTTATAATCAATTTTTATCTCCTAACTTTTTAAATTATAAAATCAATAGTAATTTAATCATTTTAAAGAAATTCTATCTAAATATTATATTTCATCATACTTCAATTATCATATAATCAACTTTCTTTTGTTTGGTTAATATCTAATTGTTAAACTTTATTTTGTTGCAATCGGAAGAGTTCTTATTTTTCAAATGTCATATAAGTATTATTATATTGATGGAAGATTGTTATAATTTTTAAATTATGAAAACACATAACATCAAAGGAAGAAATTTCCAAATTTGATATTTATTATTTGATACGTTTGAAAAATGAAATATTTATTAATTATTTGTTAGTATACATTAAAAAATTTTGTTGAAAAATTAATATAAACGTAATTTTTAGTTTATTTCCATGACATAAAAAAGACATTACATATTTGATAGATTATTTATGTAAATATTTAACATATTAGAATATCCAATTATAAATGTTTTATATAAAAGTTGATGAAATATAATTGGTAGAACGATTGAAGAACTTAACTTGTGCACGTTAGAACGATTGAGGCAAATTACACTAAAGGGGGCACTTTTACCAAGTTATTCCCCAAATAGGGCTGTTTTCAAACTAATTCCATGATGGGTCTGTTTTCCTACGTAAAATGCATGTAAACACATGCAAACCGCCAGCCCCATTGGTGAGTTTGCCGTGGCTGTGACACGGCGAGTTCCACTAGTGTCGCCAACCCCATTGGCGATTTGGCCATGCAAGGGGAGTAGCCAGTTTGACTGGCGAGTTCCAAGCATAGGCTAGGGGGGAGGTTTGCAAGGTTGCAGGGCTGCAGGTCAAGTGCAGGAAGTCGCCATTGCTATTGGCGCGTTGCAGAGAGAAGACTCGCCATTCCAACTGGCAAGTTGCTTTTAAAAAAAATTGTTGTGTTATAAAAGCTGCATCACTCCAGCTGCTCCCTTGTTCCGTCTTTGTTCCTCCCTTCCTTGTTGTTGGTCCCTCTTTGCAGTACATTGCTTCCTTCCTCTTCCTACTATGTGCTTTCTCTTCTTGGTAAGTGTTTCTTAACTGGTAACTTCAAATATTTTTTGTGTTATATATATATATATATATATATATATATATATATATATATATGTTAAGTTAATTTTAGTTGATATATTAATATTATTTAGGTTAGGTTTTTTAAGTTGTATGCTATTAGTTGTGTTATATACATATGCTAGGTTAGTTTTAGTTTATTTGATAATATTATTTTATTTAGATTTTGTAAATTAGTATGGTATTATTTGTTTTAGATGTATATGCTACGTTTGTTTAGCTTACGTGGTACTTTTAAATTTTAAGTAGTACCTTCAAATATTAATATTATTTGTGTTATATGTATGTTATAATTTTAGTTGGTATGTTATTATTTGTGTTATATGGTACGTTAGTTTTAGTTGATTTGTTAATGTGATTTTGTTGAGGTTTTTTAAATTTGTATGTTATTATTTGTGTTACATATATGTTACGTTAATTTTAGTGGGTATGTTATTATTATTTGGTTTAGATTTTTTAGGTTTGTATGGTATTATTTGTGTTATATATATGGTATGTTAGGTTTAGTTAGAATGTTAATATTATTTAGTTTACTTATTTTAAGTTTTTATTGAAATATATGATACGTTATTAATTTTATATATATATATTGTTTAAATTTTTGTTTCCATAGTAATTTTTTGATTTATTTTAATTTATTTGTATGATATATGTTATTTAATTTAAATTTTGTTATTTGTAGAGTATTTTAGTTAGTATTTTAAGTTTTGCATGTATTTTAATTTATTAGGAGAGTATATTTAAATTTTATTATTTGTATCATATATTTTGTTATTCAAATATATGTATTCTGTAATTTATTCAAATTTTAATTATTTGGTATGTATATTTAATTAATTTTTTGTAAGTGTACTTAATTTTTTTAATGTATAAATTTTATTGTCAATTTATTGTATTATATTTTATTTTGCTGTATCAATGATATCTTCCTCGCCATGTTCATCAAATATACAAATTAAGTCTGGTTCAATTGATTGTTGGACAAGTGGCCTCATAAATCTTAAGAAGGGGGGGTTGAATAAAGATATCACAAACTATTCCCCAATTAAAAAATTGTGCTTTTAATTTAACCCAACAACCCAAGATTCCTTTTAAACAAGAACTCCTAGATAATGATGCAAATTAATCTTACTAAATAGAAATAATAAGCAATAAACAATATAGGAGTTTAAGGGAAGAAAAAATGCAAACTCAGATTTATACTGGTTCGGCCACACCTTTGTGCCTACGTCCAGTCCCCAAGCAACCCGCTTGAGAGTTCCACTACCTTGCAAAATCCCTTTATAAGTTTTGAACCACACAAGGACAATCCTTCCTTTGTGTTCAGATTTCTTTTCAACAAGAGACCCTTGGTCTCTTAATCCCATTTTAGAAATAGAAAGAAGAGAAGAAGAAATCTCTCTTGAAAGAGATAGATTGAACAATTTGAGCACTCATTTAATTCCTTATTGAATTGCAAGTGTATTGACCAATGAATTCTTAAGAGGATAAAATGATTTTGCTTTTTGAGAGGATAAGACTTTTTGTTTTGAAAAACTCTAAGCAAATTCGTGTTCCAAGTCACATATAAATAGATCTTTGATGGCCATGTAAAAACCATTTGAAAAGTTGTGACCCTTGGAAATAATTTTCTGAAAATCTCCTCTGGTAATTGATTACAAGACTTATGTAATCGATTACAGGCTTTAAAATTTGAATCAAAACATTTAGTAACTGCTGGTAATCGATTTCCATCCATGTGTAATCGATTACACAGTGTAAAATTTGAATTCAAATTTCTAATAGCTGTTATAAATTGTTTTGGCCACTGGTAATCGATTACATCCTCTGGTAATCGATTACCAGAGAGTAAATCTCTTGAAAAAGACATTTTTGCTTAAATTTCTTGACCAAACCTTTTGCAGTGCAATAACTCTTTTGATCAATTCTTTGCAGTATTTTGCTTGGTTGACAAATATACCTTTTTTAGTTTGCTTGATTTGTAACCCTAGGAAGTAATTTAATTCTCCCATCACTGACATCTCAAATTCGCTTTGCATATCAAGAGAAAACTCCTTGCACAATGAATCATTAGTGGATCCAAAGATTATATCATCAACATATATTTGAACCAATAGAATATCTTCATACTTTCTCTTTATAAATAGTGTGGTTTCCACTTTTCCTCTAGAAAAACCTTTCTCTAAAAGAAATTTGCTTAGACGTTCATACCATGCTCTAGAGGCTTGTTTCAAACCATATAAAGCCTTTTTCAATCTATAAACATGATTTGGCTTATCTGATATTTCAAAACCTGGAGGTTGTTCAACATATACTTCTTCTTGAATTAAGCCATTTAGAAAAGCACTTTTAACATCCATTTGATGAAGCTTAAAATTCGTTATAGATGCATAGGCTAAAAGCATTCTAATGGCTTCTAATCTTGCAACTGGAGCATATGTTTCTTCATAATCTATACCTTCTTCTTGATTGTATCCTTTTGCAACTAATCTAGCCTTATTTCTAATGATTATGCCATGTTCATCTAACTTATTCCTAAATACCCATTTTGTTCCTATGATGGGGTAGTTTTCAGGTTTCTCTACTAGTTCCCACACATTGTTTCTTTCAAACCAATTTAGTTCTTCTTGCATAGCAACGATCCAATGATCATCTATTATGGCTTCATTTATATTTTTAGGTTCAACCATAGGCACAAAAGCCATATTATTGCATAAATATTTAAGAGAAAGTCTAGTTGTTACCCCTTTTGAGATATCACCAATGATGTTGTCAAGAGGATGATCTTTTGAAGCTTTCCATTCTTTTGGAAGTTCATAATTTGATTTGACTTCTTTTGGAGGATCTTCATTGCTTCCTTTCCCTTTTCCTTTAGAATCTTGTCCATGAATATGCATTTGTTCTAAAGATTCTGCAACATCATCTAAAATATCCTTTCTTGGAGAAATAGCATTAGATTCATCAAAGGAAACATGAATAGATTCTTCCATAGTCATAGTTCTTTTATTATATATTCTATAAGCTCTACTATGCAAGGAATAACCAAGGAAAATTCCTTCATCTGACTTAGCATCAAATTTTCCTAAGTTACCCTTTCCATTGTTTAATACAAAGCATTTGCAACCAAAAACATGTAGATGTGTGATATTTGGTTTCCTACCATTGAACAATTCATATGGAGTTTTCTTTAAGATAGGTCTAATTAAAGCTCTATTCATGATATAACATGCAATATTAACAGCTTCAGCCCAAAAATATTTTGGAAGAGGAGTATCATTCAATAAGGTTCTAGCAATTTCTTCCAAGGACCTATTTTTCCTTTCAACAACTCCATTTTGTTGAGGGGTTCTAAGTGAAGAAAAATTATGTTCAATACCATGCTTTTCACAAAATAAATCAAATTCTTTATTTTCAAATTCACCCCCATGATCACTCCTAATAGATATAATCTTGAGATTTTTCTTATTTTGAATAACTTTTGCAAGTTTCCTAAATGCTTGAAATGCATCCTTCATATGAGTGATAAATAATGTCCAAGTGTATCTAGAATAGTCATCAACTATAGCAAGGGCATAGAAACTTCCTCCAAGACTCATAATTCTAGAAGGGCCAAACAAATCCATGTGTAGTAATTGTAAAGGTTGAGTGGTTGAAACAATGTTTTTGGATTTGAATGATACTCTAGTTTGTTTTCCTTTTTGACATGCATCACATAGTCTATCTTTTTCAAATTTTAGTTTTGGCAAACCAACAACCAAATCTTTTGAAATTAATTTATTTAAATGTTCCAAGTTTATATGAGCAATACGTTTATGCCATAGTCATGGATCATCATCTTTGCTAAGAAAACATTTATTATTATCTAGTTTTTGGCTTAAATCTATCATATAGACATTGTTAACTCTATACCCTATATGCTTTATATTTGTATCATGTTTATGTTCAATTAGACATTTTTGAGAATCAAATGATACTAGATAGCCCTTGTCACATAATTGACTAACACTAAGCAAGTTGTGCTTCAGGCCTTCAACAAGTAGCACATTTTCAATGGAGTTTGAAGAATTCATACCTATTTTTCCAACTCCAAGAATTCTACCTTTGTTGTTATCACCATAAGTAACATGCCCAATTTTCTTGGGAGAGATATGTGTGAATTTTGATAAATCTCCTGTCATATGCTTTGAACAACCGCTATCTATGTACCATTTCTTCTTCAAGGATACCTACATAATCAAGTTTATGACTTAGGTACCCAAACTTTATTGGGTCCTTGTGTGTTAGTATTGACTAATGATCCTTTTGGGACCCATATCATTTTGATATTGTTGGAATTTTTCTTAAAATAACATGTTGATGTGCCATGCCCTTTTCTCCCACAATAAAAACATGTAATGAAAGGAGAATTGTATTTTTGTGAGAAAGAAAAGAAAATTTTGTAAAAATTTTGTTGTTTTTCTGGTTTGTATCCAATTCCTGCTTTATCAGAAATACATCTTTGATTTTATAATATAACATCTGGGTTATTCATGCCAATAGAAAATTTTGCAAGTGAGTTTCTCAAATTTTTAATTTCTTCTACATATTTGCTACAACATTTACATGAATTTACTTTTTCATTAGTCATAGTAGAAACATGAACTTTATCACTAGATTTAGAGATTGAAACTTCAGTTTTAAGAGTTTTTATTTCTTTGTTTAAATTTGAAATTTCTTTCTCTAAGTCTGAAATTGTTTTCTTAGATGAAGAGACAAGTTTTGCTAGTTTAATTGACTCACTATGTAATTCAGCAAATGCATCTTGTAACTCATTAAAAGAAATAGATTTGTTAGAAGATGTTACCTCTTTGTTGCTTTCATAGCTTTTTCCTATTAGACATAGATTAACCATTTCTTTTTCAGAGTCATCAGATGATTCCAAGTCGTTATCATCCCATATGATATAGGCCTTCTTTGCCTTCTTATCTCCAATGGTCTTCTTTTCGGACTTCTCTATCTTTCTCTTAAAAATTGGACAATCAACCCTCAAATGTCCGGGTTGATTGCACTCAAAGCATTTTGGAATTTGAGATGACTCTTCAGTTCTTCTTTTAGGTTTGAAGTTTTGTTTTCTTTGATTTCCTCTCATTCTAATAAATTTGTTGAATCTTTTGACAAAGAGAATAAGATCTTCATCTTCATCTAAGTCAATTGAATCTTCTATGTCACTTTCTTCTTGGATTGAAGAAGAGGCTTTAAGAGCAATTCCCTTCTTCCTCTTATCATTTTCTTCATGTTGATTAAGTTTGTGCAACTCCATTTCATGTTTCTGTAATTTTCCAAATAGAGTAGCAAGAGACATAATAGACAAATCTCTAGATTCTGTGATGGCTGTTACCTTTGGTTGCTATTCTCTACTTAAACATCTTAACACTTTATTTATAAGATCCTCGTTTTGAAAAGTTCTTCCTAATGATGCAAGATGATTAACTATATGTGTGAATCTTTTTTGCATATCTTGTATACTTTCATTTGTCTTCATCCTAAATAATTCATACTCATGAGTTGGAGTATTTATCCTAGATCTTTTGACATTAGTTGTTCCCTCATGTGTAACTTGTAGAGTGTCCCACATATCCTTAGCACTCTTACAATTTGACACCCTAAAATATTCATCCATTCCTAGGGCAGAAGTAATGATGTTTTTAGCCTTTAAATTGTACTTCACTAATCTTCTTTCTTCTTCAGACCACTCTTCTCTAGGTTTCTCTATTGTTGTATTACCAGCCACCATGGTGGGTACATAAGGTCTAACTTCTATGGCTTGCCAAATGTTTAAGTTTATTGCCTCAATGAAAATTTGCATTCGGGTTTTCCAGTAGTGTTAACCCTTTACATTAAAAATAGGAGGCCTATTTATAGAGTTTCCTTCTAGGAATAAGAAGTTTGCTGAGGCCATTATTCTTGAAGCTTCTAAACTTTATACAAGAATGAAGCTCTGATACCACTTGTTGGACAAGTGGCCTTAGAAATCTTAAGAAGGGGGGGTTGAATTAAGATATCACAGACTATTCCCTAATTAAAAAATTGTGCTTTTAATTTAACCCAACAACCCAAGATTCCTTTTAAACAAGAACTCCTAGATAATGATGCAAATTAATCTTACTAAATAGAAATAATAAGCAATAAACAATAAAGGAGTTTAACGGAAGAGAAAATGCAAACTCAGATTTATACTGGTTCGGCCACACCTTTGTGCCTACGTCCAGTCCCCAAGCAACCCGCTTGAGAGTTCCACTACCTTGCAGTTCTGAACCACACAAGGACAATCCTTTTTTTGTGTTCAGATTTCTTTACAACAAGAGACCCTTGGTCTCTTAATCCCCTTTTAGAAATAGAAAGTAGAGAAGAAGAAATCTCTCTTGAAAGAGATAGATTGAACAATTTAAGCACTCAATTAATTCCTTATTGAATTGCAAGTGTATTGGCCAAGGAATTCTTAAGAGGATAAAATGATTTTGCTTTTTGAGAGGATAAGACTTTTTGTTCTGAAAAACTCTAAGCAAATTCATGTTCCAAGTCACATATAAATATACCTTTGATGGCCATGTAAAAACCATTTGAAAAGTTGTGACCCTTGGAAATAATTTTCTGAAAATCTCCTCTGGTAATTGATTACAAGACTTATGTAATCAATTACAAGCTTTAAAATTTGAATCAAAACATTTAGTAACTGCTGGTAATCGATTACCATCCATGTGTAATCGATTACATAGTGTAAAATTTGAATTCAAATTTCTAATAGTTGTTATAAATTGTTTTGGCCACTGGTAATCGATTACCAGAGAGTAAATCTCTTGAAAAAGACATTTTTGCTTAAATTTCTTGACCAAACCTTTTGCAGTTTCAATTTAGAATTCCCTTCCTAAAACACTAAAGATCTTCTTGATGTTTGTATCTTGTATTCTTGGATTTTTGTCTTGAATTAAACTTGAGAAGCACATTTTCATAAGGCATCAAAACATCACGATCATATGGCATCATCAAAACATCAAAGGCAAAGTCTTTGCTTCTACATTGATGGTGACATTTTATGAATGCAAGCTAAGCATGTTTCAGAACATGTTTGGAATGGGGAAGAAGACAGAAAATTACACATCAGACGAGTTGTCCCCACGTATCAAGGTCAAGAAGAAATACCAGAGGAAATTATTCCTCTACTTCGGAAATTTGGTTTTTACTGGATAATGAAGATGGGATACCTAAAAATAAACGCGGCATTAATTACTGCCTTGATTGAAAGATGGAGGCCTGAAACACATACGTTTCACATAAGATGCAGAGAGTGTATGATTACTCTTCAAGATGTCTCTGTTTTATTAGGTCTCTGTGTTGATTGGGCACCATTAGTTGGTCCAACAAATCTTAATTGGGTTGATTTATGTGAAGAATTGTTAGGAGTTAGACCACAGGAAGGTGAACTTCAAGGTAGTGTGGTTAAATTAAGTTGGTTAGCGACCATTTTCCACAATTAAATAATCATGATGGCAACATACAACAACTAGAAAGGTTTACCCGTGCATGAATCCTTAGACTCATAAGAGGTGCTCTATTTGTTGACAAAGGCAGTAGCAAAGTTTCCTTAAGGTACCTGCAATTTTTACGTGATTTTGGAAAGTACAGCACGTATGCATGGGGACCTGTCGTGCTTGCTTATTTATATAGAGAGATGTGTAGCGCCACCGATTACAAAACTAAATCAATCAGAGGTATGTGCATCTTAATCCAAATGTGGGCATGGGAACGATGCACGACTTTGGCTCCAAAGAGGACTCCTCCCGTAATAGAAAATAAACCACTCGGACACAGGTTAGTCGTTTAAAAAATTAGATTTCATTTGAAAATAATTAATACTGTAACGTGTCGGCAATGATGATTTCATATTTTTTTATAGGTGGCTGCGACGTGGAAATCAACATATTGGCAATGATGATCTGATAGTTTTTCGTCGCAAATTGGATATCATGAAACGACATGAGGTAAGAAGATCGTAATGTATTGGTTAAATAATATGTCATGTTTCAGTGAAAATTAACAACTGTGTTGTTGTATGCAGTTTCTGTGGGAGCTTTACACATCAACTGTTATGTCAACGTTGCCTCCAATTTGTTTGGTTGGAAGTGTAGCGTTGTGCGCGGTGGTGCCACTCATTTGTTTCCATGTTGTTGAGTGGCACCAACCCGATAGAGTTTTGCGACAATTTGGAATGCAACAACCTATTCCCGGGTGTCCTTCTCAACCCTTGAATATCCATGGCATAACGCTGAAAGGCAAACAAGATGAAAATTGGGGACAACCGTTCACCCCAATGATCAGTCAATGGAACAATCGAGCTGAGTTTAGGGTCGACGTTTATCCTCGACAAGAGGGCCTATTGAGTTTTAACTCCAACTACATGGTCTGGTATAGGCGAAAAATGAAAATGTTTGTTGACCCGAACAATGCAAACACAACTACATTGGTATTTATTTGTTTTTGAATATTTAAGTTCAAATTATTTTTTAAAGCATCGGCATTAATTTCCTCACCCTAATAATTTCAGGCTGAAGTTGCAGAGACATTACAGTATATGGTGTCACCACAAGGGAGGAACACATGGACAATTGATGATCTCGTGCCTTATATGGAGAAGATAACGATTTTGTCCGAAGAGCAAGAGAGAATCACTGAGCCTGCGTCACATGGTCCAGCATCAGAGCATCAATTTATAACACAAGAGTTTCACATTCTTCAGTCAAGTGTTGAAACTCAGGGCATAGGCAGACGAAGGGAGGCTGTTGAAGCGGAAGAATATTCCCAACAAATGGTGGAGCGTGGCCATGGAATGTATTACACGCCACCAACATTTTCTCAGTATCCTTCACAAATGTATCAGTATCCTTTCGAAGGTCATCACACTAATACTTTTGCAAGCGAACATTTGTTCGGTGGTGATGCGGAAACACATCCTCATTTTTCATGGCCGACTATGACCCCTTCACAGCAACATGATGCCCCAATTGCAACACCTAACACCCCATTAGGCACGCAATGGAATGTACCCGGAGCAATACCTGATATGGGTGACTTATTAGGTGTTGATTTGCGTCACCAATTTTCTACTGAGGTTGGCCATGTAGAAGCAGGGAGACATCGGGGCAGAAAAAATCTTGATCGTCAAGCACGAAGATGGGATCGACCATGTGACACATCCTCATATCATCACAGACATCATAATGAATGATTTTCATGTCTCTGTTTAAATTTGTTGTTGTATGTTTCTCATTTGAATTTGACATTTAATCTATCGTATGCAGTTTATTAAGGCTTACTAATGGATACAGTTTATGTCGCGCATCAAACTATAATAATAAATAAAGTTTAAAAAAACTAAAGTAGACAAACGAAAATAACTAATGTTACTAACTAACGATGAACACCAATGTCATATGTGCACTTTGATCCAAATAGTCCATTGGACTCCCCACTCACTCAACCTGGATTGATCCACTCCATTTATTTCAACTTCTAAATGTAATTTTATTTCATTAGCTGCATCAATTTGGACTTTTTCCACCAACCTGTTTGCTCAAATTATAAGGTTCTTCATCAGAAGCAACATAGATTTCAGGGAAAAAATAGCACCCTGCCTCATCAATCAAAGCTATAGGTTGTTGCAAGCCAGTTTTAAGGTCCATCTTATGCAAACGTAAAAAAAAAAAAAAAACATGATACCCATGTGACTTTATCTCCACAACTGCCTACTTGACTTCAAGGGTTATGGTTTAGGGCTTAGGGTTTGGGGCTTAGGGGTTAGGGGTTACATTTTAGGGTTTAGGGTTAGGGCTTAGGGTTTATGGGTTAGGGTTTTGGGTTTTGGGTTTTGGGTTGGGCTTAGGGGTTAGGGGGTAGGGCTTAGGGTTTAGGGGTTATTGTTTAGTGGATAGGGATTAGGGTTTTGTGTTTATGGCTTAGGGTTTTGGGTTAGGGTTTAGGGTTTGGCTTAGGGCTTAGGGCTAGGGTTTATGGGATATGGATTTTGTGTCTATGGCTTAGGGTTTTGGGTTTTAGGTTAGGGCTTAGGGTTGGGCTTAGGGTTTTGGGTTGGGCTTAGGGCTTAGGGGTTAGGGTTTATTGGATAAGGATTAGGGTTTAGGGTTCATGTTTTATTACTTAGGGTTTAAGGTTTAGGGTATGGCTTATGGCTTATGGGTTAGGGTTTAGGGGTTAGGGCTTTGGGTATTAGGTTAGGGCTTAGGCGGTATGGCTTAGGGGTTAGGGTTGTGGGATGTAGGTTTTGGGCTAGGGTTTAGTATTTAGGGGTGGGCTTAGGGCTTAGGGTTTTGGGTTAGGGCTTAGGGCTTAGGGGTTAGGGGTCGCAAGCCATTAAGAGACTGCTACATTCCAAAATAACTAATGTTAAAAAAAAAAATTAAACTACACAAACCAAAATAAGTAATGTTACTAACTAACGATTTCATTGAAGACCACAAACTAAATACATTCAAGAGAACTTAAACCAATACAAGTCACTCGTCTAACATACATAAATCAATTAAATGAACAACTCCCACGGTCAAATTGCATTGGACATCTACGCCTGTTGTTCCCTTCTGCTCCACATCTACTACATTTTTGTCGGTGCTCAGATGGTTCATGCCAATCCATCTCATTCCTTATCCTTGTTGATTTTGGCTGACCTTTCACATGAATTGTAGTTGGGTCAGGGATAAGTGTCCATGTGTCATCGGAAGGAGGAATTGCCGCTTCATTCCCAAGAGGCCACCATTGTGCGGAGTAAGCTTTTAAGATGTGATCATTTGTGTAAACAACATCTATATATTGGTAGTAGTTCATGCTCACGTAACCACAAGATGCAATAATGTGTGAACATGGATAGTGAGGCACAGAATACTTTCCGCATTGACAATAATGGTCATTCAAGTTAACTGCCCACTTTTGTCTGCCACGTTGCGTTATAGGATTGAAGGTCTCTTCTACTTCAAACCTTGTTGAGTGGATATCATACACGCGAACGATGTTCGAACAAGCTTGTTCTTGATTTTTTCTAAGTTCTTTAACAAGCTTAGAACAATATACTTGTCCTTCATTTAACTGTCTTTGGGCTTAGCGGCCACGATCAACAAAGTACTTTCGACACCTACTATATGTTGATTTGACCAACGCTATTATCGGTATGTTGTGACAATCCTTCAAAACCTTATTTATACATTCTGAGATATTGGTTGTCATGTGGCCATATCGACATCCTTCTCTATCATAAGCCATGGTCCATTTTTCCTTTGAAATACGATCAATCCATATTTCTATGGCTGGACTCAGTTGATGGAATTTTTCTAAATTTTGATCAAAAATATGCTTGCAAGGAGTGTAGCCTGCATGAAATTAGTTAGCAACAACAATTTTAAGTATATATGAAACTTAAATTAACGTGACCATGATAAATGAAATCTTACCCAATTTCTTCAACATTTCTTTTTGTTTTGCATTATTGAATTTGCGATTGAAATTGCTTGCTATGTGTCAGACGCAGTAAACATGATAATTGTGGGGAGGTTGCCAACCAAGTGCTTCGTTAGCCACAACAGACTTTATACTCGCGTGACAATCAAATATGAGACAAACACCATTTTTATCTGTGACATGTTCACGCAAGTGTGCCAAAAACCATGACCACGCTGTTAACGTCTCACCTTCGACCACGACGAATGCTAGAGGAAGGACACCACCATTTCCATCTTGTGATGTGGCCATTAAGAGGGTCCCATGGTATTTGCCGTACAAATGTGTGCTGTCAACTTGTATGATTGGCTTACAATACTTGAAAGCCTCTTTACATTGACTAAAAGTCTAAAACACTCTATGAAACTGACGCTGTTCGCGACTAACCGTATTCCCAACAATAAAATCTTCATGTAGTATTTGAAAATATGATCCAGGAGAATGATTTTGCATGTGTGTTAGCCATGACGAAAGTTTCACATATGACTCTTCCCAATCGCCATATTCAATTGCAATGGCTTTTTGTTTCGCCAACCAAGATTTTTTGTACGACACCTTGTAGGCAAATTCACTGTTAATCCTCTCTTGAATCAAAGAAACTTTTATTGATGGATCTTCTCTAATCATGCCTGTCAATAAAATAACAAAATTTAAATGACAATTAACACAAAAGTAGCATAATATGAACATAAAATACAAACCTACTACACAAGTGGCAATTAAATCCGAATCAAGCTTCTCGTGATCTTGTGTCATGCTCATATTAAGACATGTGTGTGGTCCACCCCATTGTGTGACTTTCCATGAATAAGTTTTTTTAGATAAAATTGCCCTCATATAGAAAGGGCAAGGACACTGTGCTTTTATTCAAGCAACAAACGACATACTTGTTCGATTTGCTTTCAACAACTTTGAAACCTTGATGCACCTTTATAACATATTGTTTGAGTGCATTTTTTACCGCATCTTTATTATCAAAATCCATGCCAACATATAATTCTTGCCCAACATTAAAATTGGATGGCATCTCCAAACCACAAATGTCCTCCTCATCAGGATGACTCCAGTTGATATTGTTATAATGCAAAGCATCATTCCAAAATGGATTTTGAATTCCTTCTACACCTAATAGTTCAAAAAAAAATTTCAAATCATACTTATTTAGAATTAAATACAATTATCATCAAATGATAAATGTATTCACCTATTTTTTTATTTAATAAATTATACCTTCTGCTGGGTGAACAATTCTTACTGGTTGAATCATGTCAGTGACTTCATCGTCTGTATCAGATATATTGTCAACACTATCATCTTCGTCTAAAGACTCTTCAACGTATGAGTTAGATACAAGATAATCATCATCATCATCATCATCTTCATGACCATGTAAATTGCTCACATTTCTTGGCGATTGTGCCTCATTATTAGATAAAGTTTTTCCACATGATGTAAGAGAATTTGCAAAATGAAACATAGAACCACCAGCCACATCCTTTTCTATGTACAATTCCAGAATTGACATTTGATCTTGTTGTTGAAAACTTTCGAGCATGGTTTCAACATCTTTGTCATCACAAATTTGCAAGGCAACATATTTTCCAGACACTAAAAATCTACAACTGATAGCAGAAATAATTTCATTATTTTCTAACTTTACCTTATCTTCATTTTTTTTTTCAAAGCATTGAAACTAATTCCACATTTAATATGAATCACTTTTTTACTGCCTTCAAATATTACACCATCATTCTCTTCATATACCCTTCCCTTGAAATACAACACTATTAGAACCGAATTCATGATGTACCTACAAATTTTTTTTAAATAATTAATTATAATAATAATAAATTCAAAATAAAAAAATCTAATCACAAAAATCCCTTTTACTAGAACTTCACATTAAAACTTTATTCTAAAAAAATTATTAACTTCAAATAAATATGATGACAGAGACTTAAAAAAGTTGAACGATTTCAAGGTAGTAATTTTAAAGGCAAAATATACCATGAACGAAGCAAAAGGTAGTAATTAATCTTAACAATAATAACTTAAAAATAAATAAAGGTCATTAATTAAATATGATGCCAGAAACTTAAAAGTAAAAAGTAAAAATTTAAAAAGGCAGAACAAAAGAATGCTTTCAAAGTAGACATTTTAATTACATTACAAAGCATCAACCAAGTTATTATTATAAAGGCACACGAACAAAGCATCAACATCAAGCTAATCTAATTAAAAAAATACTACACACTTCATATTGAAAATTTTTTCCGCACTCAAAATACTTACTTCAAATAAATATGATGCCAAATAAATTTTTGATTTGAAGTTGAAGGCTTATAAATTTTTAACACACATGAACAAACCATGAACACCAACCTAATCTAATTAAAAAAATACTACAACTTCATATTAAAAAAAAATTCAGCACTCAAAATACTTATTTCAAATAAATATGATGCCACAAATTTTTTTGATTTTAAACACACTTGAAAGTACAAGGCTCATCAATTTTTAACACACTAACAGAACATCAACACCAACCTAATGTAATTAAAAAATTACTAGAAAACTTCATATTCAAAATAATTTCCCGACTCTAAATATTTTCTTCAAATAAATATGATGACACAATTTTTTTTAACAGACTTTTACTTCAACCCTCACAAATTTTTAACACTGACAAAACATCAAATACAAAGCTAATTTAATTAAAAAAATTTATAATAAAAACTTCACATTCAAACTTTATTCCGGCCTAAAAAAATTACTTCAAAAAATAAATTTCATCCACACACATTTGATTGCGAACTTCAAACCTTTAAGGCTGAGAAACTTTAAACTTGAAGAAGGAAAGGTTGAGCAATTTTCAAAAACGGAGAGCAAACAATTTTAAAAACTGAAGCAATTTTAAAAACGCACAACAAAGTGTGGGAGAAGGTGCTATTTAAAGCATATTGATCTCGTCAGCACCACTGGCTATATCAGTTATCTCGCCAGTAGCACTAGCTATATCTTTGTCATCTCACCAGTAGCCCTGGCTATATCCCCATGGTCTGAAAAAGCTGCCTCTGAACCCTAAAAAAGCACTGCCAAAATTTGGAAAAGCTGATGCCCTAGCTGTGGAAATCGCCAGTCAAACTGACTACTCCCCTGCATGGTCAAATCGCCAATATGAGTGGCGAGACCACTGCACTTCGCGCCATGTGTCGATGCAAGCCCAAACTCGCCAATGGGGCTGACAATTTCTTTCTTCCCTGCATGCATTTTACGTAGAAAACAGACCCATGCCGGAATATGTTTAAAAACAACACCATTTTAGGAATAAGTTTAAAAAAGTAGCCCCTTTAGAGCAATTTGTCGAACGATTGAAGAGTGAGAGAGACCAATTGAGAACATAAACATATATACAGATAACTTTCGCAGACAGAGAGAGAAACATATACTTTTTTATATAAAATTAATTAAACTATAACTACCTAATCATTTCATTCATGGGTGAATCTAGTGGCTAAGATCGGATCTAATTAAATTAAATTTTAATTTTAATCTCCTATAATTTTAAATTTGTGTTTTTTATTTTTAAATCAAAATATTTAGTCTTCTATTTTTTAAAATAAATAATTTTGATCCTTCTATCATTATTCAAAATAAGAATTTAAACATAGAATAAGTAATAAATTATTAAGATACTTGTTTTGTTTATTAACTACATTAAAACTATTTTTTATGCATCATTAATAAAAAATTATTAATTTTTTAAATTATAAAAATTAAAAAATTAAAAAATATTAAATATATAAATATTTTTAATTTTATTTTATATCATTTTACATGTTTTTATTTTCAATATTTTACATATTTTTATTTTTAATTTACCAATTTATAATTAAGTTTCATAATTAATATGTAAGTTATATACATAAATTTTATGTAAATTGATTTTAATATACAAATTATTTTTTCTCTAATTATTTACGTAGAATTGTTTATAAACAAAACAATAAAATAATTCTTTTATTTAGTTAACTATATTCACATTATTTTCTATATATCATTAGTCAAAAAGTCAAAAGTTATGATTTTTCAAATGATCAAAATTTATAAATTAAAAAATATTTAATATCTAAATATTTTTTAATTTTATATATTAGAGTAAAAATAATTTTTATATTAAAACCAATTGTAAAAATTTAAATACTTTTCATATTAATTTATGAAATTTAATTATAAATTGGTAAAATAAAAATAAAATATGTAAAATATTTAAAATAAAAACATATAAAATGATATAAAATAGAATTAAATATATATATATATATATATATATATATATATATATATATATATATATATATATATATATTAAATATTTTTTTAATTTATAAATTTTGATAATTTGAAAAGAATTAATAACTCTTAACCAATTATGCATAAAAAACAATGTTAATGTTATTAACTAATTAAAATAATTTTTTAAGATGCACCTTTGATGACGGTTCTCGAAAATCGTCTCAATATGTAAGATGGTGGCAATTTTGTAAATATGAGATTTTCAATGAAGACGATTTTACAAAAACCGTCTTAGAAACTACCTTTTTAAGATGGTTTTGCAAAAACCGTCTTAGAATATTGCTATTCTAAGACGGTTTTAGAAAAACTATTTTCGTTGAAAACGTCCTTGCTTTTTAATCTCCCTGTGACTCTCTCTCTCTCTCTCTCTCATTTGATTTGGTCACGAACCCTAGGACCCTTGCTTTGTTCTTTTGATCTTCCACTCTCTCCATCTTCGTCTTCGACAACAAAGGGAGATGCGAAATAAAGAGTGTAAATCTATGAATACAAGTTTTTGATGATGCCAAAGTATAATCAAACAAGGTTGCTTCAACAAACATTTAAGGTTAAGCAAACAGAGATTGCTTCAAGATTAATTCAAGGTCAAACAAACAAGATTAAAAGAATCTCACTGGTTGATCAGTTTTTTGCCTCAAACAAATTGTTTCCATGAGATCAAAGGCACTGGTAATTGATTACCAGGTACTATAATCGATTACCAGAGACAGATTGCAAATGGGCTTTTCAAAAAGGATTTTGAAATTTGAATTTTGAATCTTGTAATCGATTTCCAGATGTTTGTAATCGATTACCAATAACGACACTTCAGAAAACACTTTGAAACCTGTAATCGATTACAAGTGAGAAATTTCAAAAAAAGTTTTTTGAAAAGACACATCTCTTCAAACCATTTTGAAAATGCATGATGGGCCTATATATATGTGTGTCTGACTTCAAAAAGTAAAAGAGAGAGAGTTTTCAAAGAGAACATAATTGTCAAATGCTCTCTAAACAACTCTTGGTCAAACACTTGCAAATCTATTAAGAATTCATCTAGGAACTTCAACTTGTATTATCATCTCTAAAAGAGAGAAATTCCTATAGGATCTCTAATTTGTATCATCTACTCTAAAGGAGAGAAATCTTTTTGTTTATCTATTGAACTCAGTTGTATTCAAGAGACGGTGTGTCTCCTGGAGATTGAGAATCTTGAATACAAGGGTGAGGGATCCCAAGGTGTGTTCAAAGTCTATAAAGGATTTACAGAGATAGTGGAAAATCTCAAGTGGGTTACTTGAGGATTGGACGTAGGCACGGGAAGTGGTTAAACCAGTATAAATCGAGTTTGCAATTCTCTCTTCCCTTATCTTATTTATTTTATTGCAATCAATTTTGTCTTGCACGTTTAAAGAACATTATTAAATTGATTGTTGCTTCTTCTTCTGCATTCTGAGCCTATCATTTAAAAAGGGGTTAAAGTTTGTTAGTGGGAAAATTTTGAGACTTAATTCACCCTCTCTCTCAAGTTATTGAGGCCACTTGTCCAACAAAAAGGAGTGACCAAAACGAAGATGTTACCCATAGCTTCCAAAGGACGTTGTTGCTCCACCTCTTAGCCATTCTCCTCTTCACCATCGGCTTTCTCCTCAGCCGAACCGAGCTTCCTTACCACAGCCACTGCTCCCACGTACATGTGTCCCACTCTCCTTGCTTCTCTTCCAACAACAACAGATCTTGTTGGACCAAACCCACCGCTAACCTATTGTACATGATCATTACCTCTGGGGTGAAGGAAATGGAAGAGTACGGCTCTGTAATGAAGTACTCAAACGTGTCAAGTGGAGTGACAAAGAATGAGCCCACGTGGAAACTGGGTCATTTTCTAGTAAAAAAAATTGATTTTTTCTGGTTCATTGGTCTTGGTTATCGAATAGTGTGAATTTGGTCATTTTCTGATAGCTATAGTTTTCTTTATTTCGGTACTATTTTCTCAAAGGAACATAGTCAATAAAACAAATGTTTGGCGAGAGAAAATTCTGAGTTTGAATCACAAAAAGTTAATTTTGTAGGCATGGTATAATATTATAGAGAAGAAGCCACGTTCTTTTGAGGGTTCTCCTATCAATTTCAAATTTGATTAAATTTCAAACATTTTTTTTTCTAATTAGAATTATAATTTTTGAATTATTTTGACATCATTGGGGTTGTACAAATTGAAATTGTGAGCGGTGAAGATGGATTCGAAATGCTTGATGTCAAGAGTTTGGATGCTCAAGTGCTTAGCAGGGCTCAGGTTTATGGGTTTTCTCCTCACTTATATGGCACCGCCGCTCCATCTACGGGACACACTGCCTGGACTCACCGCCGCCATCTTACTCGTCTGAGCCAGTCACCAAGTCGAACCATCGACTCTAATACTAATTGTTGGGGAGATTCGAGGGGAGGAAACACGAGGAGATTTACACCTGTGGACCACGAGACACAACATAAGGAAACTTGACACCACACTCTAACCCAAAGCCTTAAGACTCAGGTTTATGGGTCTTCTCCTCACTTATATGGTGCTCAACCTTTCCACTTGTACCTGATGTGGGACTTCACCTCACACTTGTACTCCAACAGTATTAACACTAAACAAAGAAGAGTGGGAGGTTGATTTGGCCAAATTGGATCTGTGATATGTTGTGGCTTACGGGGCATATGGTATTATATACAGGGGCACATATGATACCCAAGACGTTGTAGGTATCATTTCTCATGTCCTTCAGTTTTGATTTAGTTTTTAGAATAAGGCATGTTTTCCCAATTCTTTTTCTCCATGTCGTTGTATGTTGATCTAATGTTACATCCAATTTTTTTACCAATGAAGTTAAATGTCGAGAAGATGTCTTTTACTGCCCCTTTGTTGGTTGGGTGAAAATATCAAACTAGCTTATAGAATTTTTAGTGGTGGATTTATTTAGATTTTATCAAACTTAAATATTATTCTTCATATTCACTTTATGTGTCAAACTATATATTTATGGTATGTGGAATATAGCAGCATACTAATTCTATTATCTTTTCGGGTCCATAAGAGTAAGATAGAATGTGAAATAATTTCTATAACTTTTGTATTGTCATCTTGAATTTTATAGTGAAAATGTTGGACTGGGGTGAGGATGGTGTAGCTACTGTTGCTGAAATTGCTGCTTTACGGGCATCTTTTAGGTAGGAAGCTATTGTCTGGCAAAAACTTGACCATCCAAATATGGCAAAAGTAAAAACTTAGTCTTCAATCTCATTCAGTTAAATTAATGACTACTATTTTATATTTTAACAAAGTTGAAGAAAGTAGTGGCTCTTACCGATTGCACACCACTGTTAGTAATGTCATTTTTGGAACTTTGCTCTGTTATCTTCTGCATGCTTAGATTTCTGTTCTTGTTACCTGTTTAAAAGGAAATATATATTAACTTCATAGTTCAGCATAACAATTTTCATTTAATGAATAACTTTTCATATCAATTATTGTTTTGTATTCATATGTGCAACAGTTTGTTGGAGCTTCTATGGGCCATTGAAAAACTAAAACATTAACTTCATGCACACATCACATTACCTAATATATCTAAATTAAAGGATATGCTTGAATAAATATTCATTCTACCCATAGGTAGTGTGATACTGTGATCAATGCTAGTCTACTCTGATTAGTGGTTCTCACAATCATGAAATTGACAATTGATCTTTATAATCCTGTGCTTGGATTTTAATTTTTTTTGGGAAAATTACATATCAGGATGGGAAGAATGCTTTTTTTTTTGTGTTGAATGCAGGGTTCTATTCAAGGGCTAGCTCCACCTACATAAGAGATTCTGGTTGGAATGAAACTTTGGCTAAGGACTCGTATATATGGGTTGAAAAAAAAAGTGGTCTTTGAGTATGCTAGTGATAATGTTTTTGAATATTTTATTTTATAGAAAAAAGAAGGCAACAAGCTTATGGAGTAATTTTCAAAGATGCATTGGGAGTGATGCATAGAGCATACTTAAGCACACAAGGAAAGAGTGAGATAATCTTATTAGCTGGTGCAATTGGAAGCCCACAGCCACTGATGTTAAGTGGGATTGGTCCTGCAAACCATCTTCAAGCTCATGGAATAAAAGAGGTTTTGGATCACCCCTTAGTGGGTTAAGGGATGGCAGATAATCCATTGAATGTTCTAGTGGTTCCTTCCCCTATGCCTGTTGGAGTCTCTCTTGTCCATACAGTGGGCATCACTAAGTATGGTAGTTTCATTGAAGCAGCCAGTGGACTGAGCTTGAGCCATTCTTGGTCGGAAAGGCTTCAAGGGATTTTTTAACTTGTGTCAAACCAGGTCAGTGTCCTATCTGCACCTTGAAATAACTATTTTGTATTGGATGTCTTATAATTTGGTTCAGTTGAATTCACGGTTAGGGGGTGGTCTTCGCCTTTTGGATAAGATTAAGTGAAGCCTAGATTATTATATCCTTACTTTTAAGTTCTTTAATTAAATGATGGTATATGAGTATTTATTTAAATTTTGTAACACATAGTATTTCATAATGTGAATAATAGTTTTGATGATAAAGATATAGAAAAACATAATCTAAGTTTCATAATGAAACACCGGTGAGGATGAAGACCGGTTTGCTAATCATTTCAAAGTAGTGTCATGCAAAATATATTTAGCCAGTTTTATTTCCACCATTTTCATTATTTGTTGGTTTTATATACTTTTAGATGATATTTTCATTTTAAACTTGAGACCTTTATGTATATCAAGGTTTTAAAACCTTGCTCTCTCGGTTTCACTCTTACAACAATAATGCCACTGTCACTGCTTCCAAAAGAAAGGATGACTTGCAATCTCCATTGGTAACTTAACTCTCTTTCTATATATAATATCTCCTCAATTCCATTTTTTTAATATTCCTCTAATAACACAATCTTTACTAACTTTTCTTATATTCATGATTCTTTACTAACGTTTCATATTTTCATTTCTGCGCCTGTATGTGGTAGCAAATTCTTGTCATGAATATGTTAAATATCCAACTGAACTTTAATAAATTAAACACTAATAAAGGGTGTTAATTTGTATAACATATATAGTAAATCTTGTAATAATGACATTGTCTTAGGACCAAGATTTATTCCTTAACCATATGATATGTCTAATGCTATTTACTTGATAGGATCAAATATAGATTGGGAAGAACACGAGTAGGGCTCCTTGCTGTCTGATCACAATATCACCAGGTGATGGAAAATATCATGGGGATTAGACTTGTGACTAGATATTGCGTCTCTTTGCACGACCTAGAGTTACAGGATTTGACTGAAGATGATAATAACTCACGTAAGGATGTCAAGTTTTCATCAATCTCTCTATCCAAAAGTTCTTACATATACTTTATTTTCATGTGTGAATGAAAATTTTGGATTCAAATTGTGATTGGAATTGACTAATGTACCAAAATATGTGTTCATGCATTTCAATGTTAATGAGAGGCTTTTGAATTTATTTTGTATCTTTATTGATGACTAGAATTAATACTCCCAGATTTCTATGTCAATTGTTTAACTTAGTCCGTTGAACATGGTAATGCCAGCATGCTAGCTTTGGTTTATCGGTGGATGGAAGAGTCACAATATCCTTTACTAGAAAAATGTAGCACGTGTTCTTCTCCGTATTGCCGACAAGTATTTTCTTTCATCACGTATAATGTACTAACTAATTTCTTGGTTTGAGATTGTTACATTCCTTAACAATATAGATGTTCTATTTTTTTATTCAAATACCATTGTACTCATATCTATTGATTGTGATCTCTAATTGTAATCTTTTGAACATTGAGTTTGATTTTTCTTTTTTTCATATTTGTGAGACCTCTTAATATAATTAGGAAAGTTTATACACAAATAAGTATATCCTCAAGTGGATCCGAATGATAACCATCAGTTACCTTCAACTATTTTAAGGATCCAGAAGACTTAAAGAAATGTGTTGAAGGCATGATAATCGTCATAGATATGATAAACTCAAAAGCATTCTCAAAGTTCTGCTACCACAACATGTCGGTCCAAGATCTAATAGACTTGATGTTGAATTTACCAGTTAACTTGAGGCCTAAACATGCTAATATTTCCTTCTCTTTAGAACAGTATTGCATAGACATTGTGCTAACAATTTATCATTACCATGGGGGATGCCAATCTGGTAAAGCTGTGGATCATAATTATAAGGTGATTGGTATTGAAGCTTTGAGGGTAATTGATGCATCATTACACTAAGAGAGCTTATTGGAAGGTGGGTTTTTATATAGTTATGTTATGTGATGGGCTATTGGACTACTGTCGTGCTTATGAAATTCATTATTTTAAAAGTTTTTAATGTTTTTTTAAAAAATTCTAAGATTGTTCTTTATAAAACCGTCTTAGAATGTTTATATTTTAAGATGATTTTTGCAAAAATCCTCTTAAAATATTCAATTTATTTTTAATTTTTTTGTTAAAAAACATTCCAAGACAATTTTTTTGAAAAACTGTCTTAGAGAATGCTTGCATTCTAAGACGGTTTTTTGAATCCTCAATTTATTTTAATTTTTTTATAAAAAAAAAATTCATTCTTAGAATGTCATCATTCTAAGACGATTATTTTTCTAAGAATTATAGCTTTTTTAAGACGATTTTTTGAAAACCGTGTCATAGATGCAAACATTCTATGATGTTGCCTATGATGACGGTTAATAACCAATGTAAAATATGGTAAACTATCGACATAGAATTTGCTTTTTTAGTAGTGAATAAAGGATTATGAGTTCAATAGGACAAAACAAAGTTCAAAGCATTGGCCATTTATAAAAAAAAAAAAAAGCTGCAATATATTTCAACATCCATTAATTATTGAATAAATGAGAGCATTCATGACTCATGAGAGCATAATCAATAGGAAAAATTCAATGTTTTGATGTGTATGTAATGACATTTTCTTGGGTATTAACTCTTTGTTTGAGGATACCACCATAACCTATGTCAGATGCATTTGTTTTGACAATTTTGAATGCTTGCGGAACTGGGAGATACAGACATTTTATAGATTGAACTTTTAGTTTAATGTCTTTGACAACCTGGTCACCAATAAAATGTTGAGCTATTGTAAAGATAAGGGTATTAACAGTGTCAGGGATGTCCTCGTTATCATCATTTGTAATGAATTTTCCATTCCTATATATATATATATACTGGCACAAGTTTGCAACCCAAAAGTCAGGAGAGCATAACCCGCAATCACAAAAGAAAAATAAGCTAAACATTTTATGAATTCTCACTATATAATTAATATACTGTTTCACCCTCAAGTTATCATATGGTTTAGTTCCTTACCTCTCCCATAACCATGCCTTGTCCAACAATAAGAATTCATCCACCAATTTTCAAGTCGAAGGAATCCATCGAATCAGCTAACACCTTCATATACCCTTCTGTACGAAGACAACAATAATTATGTGAATATAAGTAGTCTAACTCAGTTGGTTAACTGGAGCGCATAAATTATTATAAACCTTCTATTATTGTTTTATATTCCTTCCAATAAAAAAATGTGAACAAATCCTTTCCATGTTTCTACATTCAGCCGTCAAAACCCATGTTCATGCTTAGAATTTGAGCTAGCCTACAATAGATTAGAGTTAGACTAATGTTGCATCAATTAATTGGTTCAAACTCTTATGTAATTTTTTTATATTTCATTAGTAGAGAGAGTTCAAGCATGGAGATCACTAAAGCTAGTTTGATTCTAATTATGGTGTTATTGTTTGTGTCATGTATGAGCCATGCCAATGCATATTATTACCGGCAATGTAGCACCAAAGGAACTCGATGTTATGGAAAGTACATTAGATGTCCAACTCAATATACAAGCAGTGAATCAACAAATCCTAAGGCTAAGGTTTGTCTAACTGATTGTGACAAACCTATATGCGGGATTGTATGCAAAAGTAAGACAAACCATTGATCCATTCATTGTTCATCTCATTTTCCTTCCATGATGTAACTCCATGTAGAGCTTGTAGGCCTTGGATCTTCTTCATCTATGGAGTCCTTTGCTTCTTGAAGATCAATGACAGCAGAATACAGAAGAAGGAAAGGTGATTGGATACATCACATCAAGGAAAAGATGAGTCAAGAACAAGCTCACCACCATAGGAAGTCATGGATAAGAGCTTGAAGGTATGAGAAGAGGAGTGGAGGGAGAGGGAGAGAGGGGGGCATGGAATTTATGCCTCAAATGAGGTCTGAACTTTGAATTCTAATTTCTCAAATGATCAAAGTTGGAAAAAAGAACACACAAGGCCTCTATTTATAGCCTAAGTGTCACACAAAATTGGAGGAAAATTTGAATTTTTATTCAAATTTCACTTGAATTTGAATTTGTGGAGCCAAATTTGGAGCCAAAATTTCACTAATTATGATTAGTGAATTTCAGCTATGGTTCAACCCACTAATCCAAGATCAAGTCCAAGATTTTCCACTAAGTGTGCTTAGCTGTCATGGGGCATGTAAAGCATGAAGGACATGCACAAAGTGTGACTATATGATGTGACAATGAGGTGTAGCCAGCAAATGTTCACCTGCCCCTTAGGTTGGTCCAAAATTTAATTGGATTGGGCTTCTACCAATTCAATTAAATTTATCTCCCAACACACACATCAAATAGTGTACTAATGCATGTGAAATTACAAAACTACCCCTAATACAAAAACTAATCTAGGTGCCCTAAAATGCAAGGGCTGAAAAATCCTACATTACTAGGGTACCATCCCTACACTATGGAGTCCTAAATACAAGACCTAAAAATAATGAAACCCTAATCTAATATGTACAAAGATTATAGCCCATGAGCTCAAAATGTATCCTAAGGCTCATCAGAAGCCTAGAGTCTTCTTCTACATCCTTGACCCAATTTTGGAGCCTTCTATCCAATGCCCTTGTGGGGTAGGATTGCATCATCCCCTCCTCCCTTGAAAAGGATTTGACCTCAAATCCAAAGGTTCTTGAAACTCTCGGCTTCTTCCCTCAACACTTGTAAAAAGAATAAAAACATATATATTAGTGGTGTTGGGTATGTTAGAGTAGGATAAGGTTTGAAAACCCTTTTCCTGGGCATCTTCCCATGAGGGAACTGTTGGATCGAGTGGCCTCAGAATAATTAAGAAGGGAGGGTTGAATTAATTATTCCTAAACTGTTACTAATTAAAAATTTACTCTTCTAAGGCTTTTACTATGTTGTTAAGTAAATAAAGAACAGAAAAGAAACTTAACCAAAAGTAAAAGCGGAAATTAAAATGCACAACGGAAAGTAAAAGAGTAGGGAAGAAGGAGACAAACACACTAGAGTTTTTATACTGGTTCAGCAACAACCCGTGCCTACATCCAGTCCCCAAGCGACCTGCGGGCCTTGAGATTTCTTTTCCAACCTTGTAAAAATGCTTTTACAACCAAAGATCCACAAGGGATGTACCCTCCCTTGTTCTCTTTGAAAACCTAGTGGATGTACCCTCCACTAGAACTGATCCACAAGAGATGTACCCTCTCTTGTTCTCAGTCAAACCCAAGTAGATGTACCCTCTACTTATACCACAAAGGATGTACCCTCCAATGTGTTAAGACAAAGATCTCAGGCGGTTAAACCTTTGAAACTTTGTGAATGGGGATACAAAAGAATTCTCAGGCGGTTAATCCTTTGAAATCTTTTGTATAAGGGAAAGGGAAGAATCAAAAGAATTCTCAGACTGTGTCGTTTTGAATTTTTTGACAAGGGAGAAGGGAGACACAAAAGAATTCAGACGGTTAGTCCTTTGTTCTTTTGGAAAAGGGAGAAGAGAGACACAAAAAGAATTCAGGCGGTTAGTCCTTGGTGAATTCTTTTTGGCAAAGGGAGAAAAGATGAAAAGAATGAATAGCACAATTTTTCAAGGTTTAGAAAACCATAAAACTTTGGAAAGCTTTTGGCACAAAGAAGAAGAAGAAGTTCAAAGAGATTCAAGGCTTGTAAAGGATTGTATAAGATTGATTGGATTGAATAGCTGTAAAAATGCAAAACAAAGCCTTGTTTTTATAGACTCTTCATGTCTGGTCAAGAGAACCATTAGAAGAGTTATGACTTTTAGAAAAACTTAAAACCAATTTGAAAAAGTCAAAAACTATTTGAAAAGTTACATCTTTTGATTTGTTCAAAAACTTTCACTGGTAATCGATTACACAAAGCTTTTTTGTGAAAGAATGTGACTCTTCACATTTGAATTTGAATTTCAACGTTCAAGCACACTGGTAATCGATTACCAAAACATTGTAATCGATTACAACATTTTGAAATCAATTGGAACATTGTAAATTCAGTTAAAAGTTTTTTTAAAACCATTTTCGCTACTAGTAATCGATTACAATAATCTGGTAATCGATTACCAGAGAGTAAAAACTCTTTGGTAAACAGATTTTGAGAAAAATCCATGTGCTACTTAGTATTTGAAAAAACTTTTTCATACTTATCTTGATTAAGTGTTCTCTTGATTCATGAATCTTGAATCTTGAATCTTGATCTTGATTCTTGGAAGCTTGTACCTTGAATCTTGATTCTTGAAATCAAATTTCCTCTTGAACCTTGAAGTGTACTTGATTCAATCTTGAACTCATTCTTTGATTTCTTGAGATCATCATCTTTGTTATCATGAAATGTTCTTGACTTTTGAGCTTTTTGTCATCATCTTTGTTATCATCAAAACTCTTTGAATCAATCTTGATTCATCATGAAGCTTGCTTCTACAGGAACATGGTTCCTCACCAACTCAATGAGTGATTCTACAAGTATAGAAAAATATGGGACAAACCTTTCATAAAAGTTTGTTAAGTCATGGAAGCCCCAAATTTCCCTTATACTTGGTGGAGTGGGCCACTCAGGAATGACCCTTATTCTCTCAGGGTCCGTGGGAACCCCTTGATCATCATTTAAAAAATTAAGTAATGCAATAAAACATACATTTTCTGTATTTTCATGTTGATTACTCCTACCAAAAAGAACAACAAACCTAAGGTGTCTCATATGAGCACCTAGGTTTGTATTGAAACCAAAAATAAGAACAAACCTACCTAATGAGTCCATATGTATGCGAATCATGAAGATGTTGGATGCATGAGTAATTTTACAAAAAAGAGATCTTGGATAACACAATTCAAGAGAGCTTAAGACTTATTTTGATTCACAAGTCCAGCCACAACTCAACACCACAACTCAATTTCTTCATAGGCATCATATAGGAAACTTAAAAAACAAAAAAAATAGTTTAACAACGAGACTACTTCTAGAAATTGATTTAGAACATGCTATGAACTAAATAACATGCATGAATTATACTCAAAATTCAAATGATAAGCTAATAATTGCAAGAGTATGTGAAAAAATGTATCTAGAATTCAATCAACAAAATCAAAATTCAACATAAACTTAGAACATAATGTGACAATTATTATGACTAAACAAGACTCTAAGACAATGTGAATGAAGTAATTTACACTTAGATTTTTGTGTTTTCTTTTCTAATCAATATTTTGTAATAAAATTGAGATCTAAAGTTTTAGCACAAGAAGATTATGACTGAAAAAGAATAGAACCTAAAATAAACACAAAAACATGATTCAAGAGTAGATTTATAAAATTTGGATCATAGAAATGCAAGAACAAGTGTAGATCTAAGATTTAATCGGTTTATTTTTTTGAATCTACTCTAAATAGCACCAAAACACAAGACAATGGAGGAGATACATGGAGAAGACGATAAAGACCAAGGGGTTAAAGTGAATTGACCAAACAAAAGATAGAGGTAGCAAAAGAACATCACCTAGATGAAGATGCTGTGATACCACATGATGTAGCTCCATGTAGAGCTTATAGGCCTTGGATATTCTTCATTAATGAAGTATTTTTCTTCTTGAATATCAATGAAAGCGGAATGGAGAAGGAGAAAAGGTGATTGGAGACGCCACTTCAAGCAGAAAATGAGTCAAGAACAAGCTCACCACCATAGGAAGCCATGCATAAGAGCTTAAAAGTAAAAGAAGAAGAGTGGAGGGAGAAGGAGAGAAGGGGACACGAAATTTATGCCTCAAATGAGATCTGAACTTTGAAATCTAATTTCTCAAATGATCAAAGTTGAAAAAATTCACAGACAAGACCTCTATTTATAACATAAGTGTCACACACAATTAAAGGGAAATTTGAATTTCTATTCAAAATTCACTTGAATTTGAATTTGTGGAGCCAAAATTTCACTAATTATGATTAGAGAATTTCAGCTATGGTTCAGCCCACTAATCCAAGATCAAATCCAAGATTTTCCACTAAGTGTGTTTAGATGTCATGAGGCGTGTAGAACATGAAGAACATACACAAAGTGTGACTATATGATGTGGCAATGCGGTGTAGCAAGCATATGCTCACCTCCTCCTCTAAAATTTAATTGGATTGGGCTTCTCCCAATTCAATTAAATTTATTTCCCAACACACATCAAATATTCACTTAATGCATGTGAAATTACAAAACTACCCCTAATACAAAAACTAGTCTAGGTGCCCTAAAATACAAGGGCTGAAAAATCCTACATTACTAGGGTACCCTCCCTACATTATGGAGCCCTAAATACAAGGCCCAAAAATAACAAAACCCTAATCTAATATGTACAAAGATAAGTTGACATTTTAAGTCTTTTTTTTTTGTTCCTCCTACATCTTTGGCCCAATCTTCTTGGAGTCATCTATCCAATGCCCTTGGGGGGAAGGATTGCATCATTCCATTTATTATTGCTAGAGAATAAGATTTGAAATGATTTAGACCTTAAGTTAATCTGGTTTAATCTATTTTCTAAATCCTGAGGCATGAATTTGACTAAAGTTGAAAAAAAAAATTGAATGGTCTAAAACCAAGTTTTTTTAAGTAATTAAACTTTTTTGTACAATTAATTAAATTTTTCAAAAGATATTTGTCTCGCTAATCTATTAAAGAAGTATAGAATAGAGTGAAGATAATGTAAATGAAGTCAGTTTTCAGTGATCTTTATGCTTCCAAGAGATTACTGTTTGATTGTCGATTAGGGAATATCTTTCATGCACACACAATGTTAGGTTATTTTCTCAAAAATTATGTAAAATTATTGACACTAAGTTTTGAGGTTACATATGGTGTGTTTTCTTTGGTCTCATATAAAAAAAATATGAAATACTGATTAAAAAAATTAGTTAATTACATTTAGTTATATCAATTTTAATTAAAAAGTATTTTTTAACTTACTCTTCATTGGAATTTTTTTGTTGTAATCATATTATTGGTATGGAGATATACCAGCTTTGTCGATGACTAATATCCGTCGAAAAATCTAGTTGATCACCTTTAGTGAGGTTTTTCCCTTCCATCAATATTTTCCCCATCCACAAGACTCGAACTTGAGACCTTACTTAAGGAGACTGAATCCAGTATCACTCGAACCAACGACTTGTTGGTACTCTTCATTAGAATTTGATATCAAGGATAAGAAAGAGTCATTGAAACTAGCTAGCACCTCAATTAAATGAAGAATATTTTAGAAATAGTAGCATTAAATGAGATAAAATTAGTTAAAAATAATTATATTTGAGATTAAGAAAAATATTTTTTTTTTATATTTGAGATTGGAAGTAGTATGTTCGATGTTAAACACATTGATACCTATGAGAAACCAAAAAAAAAAGACTTAAAATGTCTTCCCATTTTACACTACATAATATAATATAGAAAAAATTAAACAAGATTAAAACTATTCTTACATATCCTAGTTTTGGTTTTTACTTTTGTTACAAGTTTGTGTGAAGTGTGAACATATCGACATGCATTATAAAATTGGTTTTTGTGTGATATGTAGGTCACAAACCAAACTGCAATGCACCAGGATCAGGATGTTACGAGTAAAGGGCTTTTGCCTTGTATTCGAGGACAAGGTAATCTCCTGGCATCTAAGTTATTCTGAATAAAAGATAAAAGCTTAGCGATAATTTTACTTGTTATTATTTCATATATCATGGTATGTATAATTGCAGCTACATGAGATATTGGCACTAATGGCCTCAACAGAGGAGACAAGATAATAATAGAATAGAAATATCCTAATAACAGAATTGTGAAAATATCCTAAGTGGTTGTAACAGCTTGCCGACAAGATAAGAGCAAGGAATATGTTGTATGTGAATCAAGCATAGTCACGAAGGTAAGCTGGTATCTGCACCCTTTTGGGCCTACTCTCCCTTTGGGTTGTATTGCTATCACATGGTGTTATGACCCCCGTTTCATTGGCGGTGATGGCAGAGTGTTCTATGTAGAAGCAAAGCCTTTGTCTTTGATGTTTTGATGATGATCGTGATGATTTGATGAAAATGCACTTCTCAAGTTTAATTCAAGACAATGATTCAAGAATACAAGATACAACATCAAGAAGATCACTAGTATTTTAGGAAGGGAATTCCTAATTGAAATAGCAAAAGGTTTGACCAAGAAATTTAAGTTAAAAAGTCTTTTTCAAGAGATTTACTCTCTGGTAATCGATTACCAGAGAATGTAATCGATTACCAGTGGCCAAAAATGGTTTACAATAGCTATTAAAATTTGAATTCAAATTTTAGACTGTGTAATCGATTACACAATATTGGTAACCGATTACCAGCAGTTAATAAACGTTTTAATTCAAATTTTAAAACCTGTAATCAATTACCAGAGGAGATTTTCAGAAAATTATTTCTAAGAGTCACATCTTTTTAAATGGTTTTTACATGGCCACCAAAGGTCTATTTATATGTGACTTGAAACACGAATTTGCTCAGAGTTTTTCATAACAAAAATTCTTATTCTCTCAAAGAGCAAAAACATTTTATCCTCTTAAGAATTCCTTGACCAATACACTTGCAATTCAATAAGGAATTAATTGAGTGCTCAGATTGTACAATCTATCTCTTTCAAGAGAGATTTATTCTTCTCTTCTTTCTAAATTCTCAAAGGGGATTGAGAGACCGAGGGTCTCTTGTTGTAAAAAAATATGAACACAAAGGAAGGATTGTCCTTGTGTGCTCAGAACTTGTAAAGGGATTTTACAAGATAGTGAAACTCTCAAGCGGGTTGCTTGGGGACTGGACGTAGGCACAAGGGTGTGGTCGAACCAGTATAAATATGAGTTTGCACTTTCTCTTCCCTTAAACTCTTTTATTTATTATTGCTTTACATTTATATTCAGATTGTTCTATTTGAATCATTATTTAAGAGTTCATTTTAAGGGAACTTGTAACTTGCATTGAAATTGAAATAGATTTTTAATTGGGGAAATAGTTTGCAATATCTTAATTCGACCCCCCCTAATTAAGATATCTGAGGCCACTTGTCTAACAAGTGGTATCAGAGCTTCGTTCTTGTATAAAGTTTAGAAGCTTCAAGAATAATGGCCTCAGCAAACTTCTTATTTCCAGAAGGAAATTCAATCAATAGACCTCCAATCTTTAATGGAGAGGGTTACCACTATTGGAAAACCCGAATGCAAATTTTTATTGAGTAAATAGACTTAAACATTTGGGAAGCCATAGAAATAGGACCTTATATACCCACCACAGTAGAAAGAACCACAATAGATGGAAGCACAACAATACAAAAACCTAGAGATAGATGGTCTGAAGAAGATAGAAGACGAGTACAATATAATTTAAAAGCCAAAAACATAATTACATCTGCCCTGGGAATGGATGAATATTTCAGGGTTTCAAATTGTAAGAGTGCTAAGGAAATGTGGGACACTCTACAAGTAACACATGAAGGCACAACAAAAGTTAAAAGATCTAGGATAAACACATTAACTCATGAATATGAACTATTTAGGATGAATGCAAATGAAAGCATACAAGACATGCAAAAGAGGTTCACACGTATAGTAAATCATCTTGCAACTTTAGGAAAAGATTTTCAAAATGAAGATCTCATAAACAAAGTATTAAGATGTTTAAGCAGAGAATGGCAACCTAAAGTAACAGCCATTACTGAATCAAGAGATTTATCTAACATGACTTTTGTTACTCTGTTTGGAAAGTTACAGGAACACGAAATGGAATTTTTTAGATTAAATCAACATGAAGAAAATGACAAGAAAAAGAAGGGAATTGTTCTTAAAGCCTCATCTTCAATCCAAGAAGAAAGTGATAAGGAAATTGATCTGGATGAAGATGATGATCTTAGCCTTTTTGTAAAAAGGTTCAACAAGTTTCTGAAAGTCAGAGGAAGTCAAAGGCGACCAAATTTTAAATCTAAAAGAAGGACAGAAGTTTCATCTTCTACTCCAAAATGCTTTGAATGCAATCAACCTGGACATCTGAGGGTTGATTGTCCTATCTTCAAGAAAAAGATGGAGAAATCTGAAAAGAAAAATTTTAGTGAAAAGAAAATGAAGAAAGCTTACATCACATGGGATGACAATGATATGGAATCTTCTGAAGATTCAGAAAATGAAGAGATAAACCTCTGTCTAATGGCTAAAGGTTACGAAAGCGATGAAGAGGTAACATCTTCAAATAACTTATCCATTTATTTTGATGAATTACAAGATGCATTTGCTGATTTGCATAAAGAATCAATCAAACTTGCAAAGTTAGTTTCATCTTCTAAGAAAACAATTTCAGATTTAGAAAAGGAAATTTCAAAATTAAATAAAGAATTAGATCATCTTAAAACTGAAATTTCAATTTCTAAATCAAATGAAAAAGTTTACATCCTTACTATTTCTGACAAGAAAATATCTTATCCTTGTAATTGTTGTAGCAAATATGAAAAAGAAATTAAAGATTTGAAAAACTCACTTGCAAAATTTTCTGAGTAAAAATAACTTAGATGTCATATTAGGAAAACAAAGATGTGTTTCTAATAAGGCTGGAATAGGATATAAACCTAAAAAACAACAAAAATTTCACAAAAACTTCTTTGCTTCCACACAAAAATATAATTCTAGTTTTATCACTTGTTTTTATTGTGGAAGAAAAGGGCATGGCACATCTACATGTTATCTTAAGAAAAACTACAACAACATTAAAATGATATGGGTCCCAAAAGAATCTTCAGTCTACACTAACACACAAGGACCCAATAAAGTTTGGGTACCTAAGTCAAAAACTTGATCATGTAGGTGTCTTTGAGGAAGGAATGATACATAGATAGCGGATGTTCAAAACATATGACTGGAGATGCATCAAAGTTTATACATATCTCTCCCAAGAAAAGCGGGCATGTAACTTATGGTGAGAACAACAAAGGTAGAATCCTTGAAGTTGGTAAAATAGGTACAGATTCTTCAAACTTCATTGAAAATGTTCTACTTGTTGAAGGTCTTAAGCACGACCTACTTAGTGTTAGTCAATTATGTGACAAAGGCTATCTAGTATCATTTGATTCTCAAAAATGTCTTATAGAACATAAGCATGACACTAATATAAAGCATGTAGGATATAGAGTCAACAATGTATATATGATAGACTTAAGCCTAAAACTAGATAACAATCATTATTTTCTTAGAAAAGATGGTGATCCATGGTTATGGCATAAAAGAATTGCTCACATAAACATGGATCACTTAAACAAATTAATTTCAAAAGATTTAGTAGTTGGTTTGCCAAAATTAAAATTTGAAAAAGATAGACTATGTGATGCATGTCAAAAGGGAAAACAAACTAGAGTCTCATTCAAACCCAAAAATATTGTTTCAACTACTCAACCCTTACAATTATTACAATGGATTTATTTGGTCCATCTAGAACTATGAGTTTTGGAGGAAATTACTATGCTCTTGTCATAGTTGATGATTTCTCTAAATATACATGGACATTATTCATTACTCATAAAAGTGATGCATTCCAACCATTTAGGAAACTTGCTAAAGTTATACAAAACAAGAAAAATCTTAAGATTGCATCTATTAGAAGTGATCATGGGGTGAATTTGAAAACAAAGATTTTGAATTATTTTGTAATGAACATGGTATTGAGCATAATTTTTCTGCACCTAGAACCCCTCAACAAAATGGAGTTGTTAAGAGGAAAAATAGGTCATTAGAAGAAATTGCTAGAACTTTATTAAATGATACTTCTCTTCCAAAATATTATTGGGTTGAAGCCGTCAATATTGCATGTTACATCATGAATATGGCCTTAATAAGACCCATTTTAAAGAAAACTCCATATGAGTTATATAATGGTAGAAAACCTAACATTTCACATCTTCATGTTTTTGGTTGCAAATGTTTTGTGCTTAATAATGGTAAAGAAAATCTAGGAAAATTTTATGCAAAATCTAATGAAGGCATTTTTCATGGATATTCATTGCAAAGTAAAGCATACAGAATATATAACAAAAGAACTATGAGTATTGAAGAATCCATTCATGTTTCTTTTGATGAATCTAATGTTATTTTGTCAAGAAAGAATATACTAGATGATATTGCAGAATCTTTAGAACAAATCCATATTCATGGACAAGATTCTAAAGGAAAAGGGAAAGGAAGCAATGAAGATCCTCCAGAAGAAGCCAAATCAAATGATGAACTTCCAAAAGAATGGAAAGCCTCAAAAGATTATCTCATTGACAACATTATTGGTGATATCTCAAAAGGGGTAACAACTAGACATTCTCTTAAAGAGTTATGCAATAATATGGCTTTTGTATCTATGATTGAACCTAAAAATACAAAAGAAGCCATAATAGATGATAATTGGATAATTGCTATGCAAGAAGAACTAAATCAGTTTGAAAGAAACAATGTGTGGGAACTTGTTGAGAAACCTAAAAACTATCCCATCATAGGAACAAAATGGGTATTTAGGAATAAGTTAGATGAACATGGCATAATCATTAGAAATAAGGCTAGATTATTTGCAAAAGGATATAATCAAGAAGAATGTATAGATTATGAAGAAACATATGCTTCAGTTGCTAGATTAGAAGCCATTACAATGCTCTTAGTGTATGCATCCATAATGAATTTTAAGCTTTATCAAATGGATGTTAAAAGTGCTTTTCTAAATGGCTTAATTCAAGAAGAAGTATATGTTGAACAACCACCAGGTTTTGAAATGTTGGATAAGCCAAATCATGTCTATAAATTGAAAAAGGCTTTATATGGCTTGAAACAAGCCCCTAGGACTTGGTACGAGCGTCTAAGTAAGTTCCTTTTAGAAAAGGACTTCTCTAGAGGAAAAGTAGATACTACTCTTTTCATAAAGAGAAAATCAAATGATATTTTATTAGTTCAAATCTATGTTGATGATATTATTTTTGGATCCACTAATGAATTATTGTGCAAGGAATTCTCTCATGACATGCAAAGTGAGTTTGAAATGTCAATGATGGGAGAACTTAATTTCTTTCTTGGATTGCAAATTAAACAAACCAAGGATGGTATCTTTGTCAATCAATCCAAGTACTGCAAAGAGTTAATCCACAAATTCGGCATGGAAAATGCTAAGCATATGGCTACACCAATGAGCACTGCTTGCTATTTAGATAAAGATGAAACCGGTCAGTCAATAGATGTTATGCAATAATGAGGTATGATCGGATCACTTCTTTATTTATCTGCTAGCAGACCTGATATAATGTTTAGTGTGTGTATGTGTGCTAGATTTCAATCAAATCCTAAGCAATCACATCTTAGTGTTGTTGAAAGAATCATAAGATATTTAGTAGGCACTATAAATATAGGTTTATGGTATCCTAGAAATTCCACATGCACCTTAATTGGATATTCTGATTCAGACTTTGCCAGTTCTAAAACAGATAGAAAGAGCACAAGTGGAACTTGTCAGTTCATTGGATCTGCTCTAGTTTCTTGGCATAGTAAGAAACAAAATATTGTTGCTTTATCCACTGCAGAAGCGAAATATATTTCTGCCGGCAGTTGTTGTGCATAAATCTTATGGATGAAGCAACAACTTTCTGACTATGGAATCCTTCTTGACCATATACCTATTAAGTGTGATAATACAAGCGCAATTAATCTTTCCAAAAATCTAGTTCAATATTCTAGAACTAAACATATAGAAATTAGGCACCATTTTCTAAGAGATCATGTTCTAAAGGGAGATTGTGTGTTAGAGTTTGTTGATACAAAGAATCAACTTGCTGATATCTTCACAAAACCTCTCCCCAAAGAAACATTCTTCTCTATTAGAAGGGAATTAGGCCTCTTAGATGTTAGTGATTTAGATAAATAAGGATTGATTGATTGAATTATCTATTTTTTAAGGTGATTGATTGTTTGTGTTAAGTATGTTACTTTGCTTGATTTTGTTTAAATTCTTGTTATTATGATAGGTTGATGCATTATTGTGTGTTTGATGTTTGAATGATTGAATTAAATACATTTAGTAGTGATGATTAATAGTGTTAGATGTATTTAGCATAGACATAGGTAATTTTTAGAAAAACTAGCCTAGTTAATGCTCTGGTAATTGATTACCATTCTGTGTAATCGATTACACAAGAACAAACAGCCTGTAATCGATTACAACAACCTGTAATTGATTACCAGAAGGCTTACTACTCCTGTAATCGATTACCACACCTTGTAATCGATTACATCTCATCCTCCTCTATAAATATCTACGAAACCAGTCACGTTGCGCAGCCACACTCTCTTCCTCGTGCCTCCTTCATCCCTAATCTTCAAATCCTCATATCTTCCTCAATTCTTCACCAAAACACGTCCCGTAAAGCCCAATCTTCCTCATTTTCACTCCTTTTTCGATTCCACCAATTGAAATTCACTAAAACATCATCAAATGGCAGAATCATCGAAGAAGTGAAAGGGATCATCCTCCACCACCGCTGCTGTTGGCCATCGCCGCCACGGACCATCTAAAGCACCCACAGCACCTATCCATCCTTTCTTATCATCTCCAAGATCATCTTCTCTATTTTCTTCAGATGATCAACGTCTACGGTACCTTTCTCAATTTTCTTCTAGGATCATTTTATAGCCTAAGTACCTAGACATAGATTTCTTCAATGATGAGACATTTGACTGTTATCAAGTGTTTCAAAACTCTGGCTTGGTTGATTTCATGTCTTTAAAATTGCCTTACTATCCTGAACTTGTCAAAGTCTTTTACAGCAATTTAAAAATTCAGGATGACATTATTTCTTCTGAGGTGCATGGTATTTCCATGATCATTGATCAATCTTTGTTCTTTTCTTTGACAAAATTACCCAGTCAAGGTGCACCTTTTGAGGGCACCATTGTTGATGACTGGAAATTTGATTATTCTAGTCATGATGCTCACCGTATGGTTTGTAATTACCAGGCTGAAATGACCGGTAGATTGCTGGCCGGATCATTGACATTTGATAATCGAATCATGCACTATATTATTGTTAGAATTTTGCTTCCCCGGTCTTCAAATTTGGATCAAGCCTCTGAGGAGGACTTGATCTTGATGTGGGTTTTCCTTACCGATCATCAGATCGACTGGGCTCACTTGGTTCAGTACCGAATGCATAAGGCATTACGGGCCAATGCACCTCTTCCTTACCCTCAATTGGTCACTCTGTTTCTCCGTCATTTTCAAATTCCGCTTGATGATGAACCTTTTGTTTAAGTCAAGCGTTCCTTTGCTATAGGTGCTGGTGCAGTCACTTCATTTGGATACCTTAAGGATCGTAATGGTCAATGGCTGAAGAAAGATGCACTTCCTCCATAAGATGAGCGTACTCCTTCTCCTTCTTCTCAACGAGATGATTCAGCCCTCATGACTAAAGTTCTTTCCGAGTTACGGGGTCTTCGTTCTTATGTTGGTGAACGTTTTGATTCTTTGGATAATCGCTTTGCCGGAATGGATATCCGTCTCACACAGCTTGAAGAAGATGTGGGTTATCTTCGTCAGAGCTTCGATCTTCCACCACCACCTCCACCTTTTTAGAGTTTAGTTTATAATTTTCTTTTTCTTATAAGCCGTGTATTTTGGCTATGATATTTAGGTTATCATTTTCTGCACTTTATTTATCTTTTGGTATTTGGACTTTAGTCTTTTATGATTAGATTTTATATGGTTTTGAATTATGATTGTTTGGATTATATTTTGGTTATGACTTATTTATGATTTGCTTATGTTTGGTTATGACTTATGATTGATCTTTGTCCACTTCATTATATTATCTATTATTGATTCCCACAAACTTTGGCTTTTTGATGTTGCCAAAGGGGGAGAGAAATGGGGTGGTATAGAAGCTTAGAAAAAGCTTAGAAATCAAGTGATCATCAATTCCAAAACATAGGGGGAGTGAACGCAATATATCATGCATATACATTACTTGTATCTTGATTTCAGGAATTAAATTGTCATCATCAAAAAGGGGGAGATTGTAGAAGCAAAGCCTTTGTCTTTGATGTTTTGATGATGATCGTGATGATTTGATGAAAATGCACTTCTCAAGTTTAATTCAAGACAATGATTCAAGAATACAAGATACAACATCAAGAAGATCACTAGTATTTTAGGAAGGGAATTCCTAATTGAAATAGCAAAAGGTTTGGCCAAGAAATTTAAGTTAAAAAGTCTTTTTCAAGAGATTTACTCTCTGGTGATCGATTACCAAAGAATGTAATCGACTACCAGTGGCCAAAAATGGTTTACAACAGCTATTAAAATTTGAATTCAAATTTTAGACTATGTAATCGATTACACAATATTGGTAATCGATTACCAGTAGTTAATAAACGTTTTAATTCAAATTTTAAAACCTGTAACCGATTACACAAATCCTGTAATCGATCACCAGAGGAGATTTTCATAAAATTATTTCTAAGAGTCACATCTTTTCAAATGGTTTTTACATGGCCACCAAAGGTCTATTTATATGTGACTTGAAACACGAATTTGCTCAGAGTTTTTCATAACAAAAAGTCTTATTCTCTCAAAGAGCAAAAACATTTTATCCTCATAAGAATTCCTTAGCCAATACACTTGCAATTCAATAAGGAATTAATTGAGTGCTCAGATTGTACAATCTATCTCTTTCAAGAGAGATTTATTCTTCTCTTCTTTCTAAATTCTCAAAGGGGATTGAGAGACCGAGGGTCTCTTGTTGTAAAGAAATCTGAACACAAAGGAAGGATTGTCCTTGTGTGTTCCGAACTTGTAAAGGGATTTTACAAGATAGTGAAACTCTCAAGCGGGTTGCTTGGGGACTGGACGTAGGCACAAGGGTGTGGCCGAACCAGTATAAATCTGAGTTTGCACTTTCTCTCCCCTTAAACTCTTTTATTTATTATTGATTTACATTTATATTCAGATTGTTCTATTTGAATCATTATTTAAGAGTTCATTTTAAGGGAACTTGTAACTTGCATTGAAATCGAAATAGATTTTTAATTGGGAAAATAGTTTGCAATATCTTAATTCAACCCCCCTTCTTAAGATATCTGAGGCCACTTGTCTAACATTCTACTTCCATGAAAAGAGCAATGAACCCTTCAAATCAATGGTTGCTTCATTGGACACAGGCCAGAAGGTAGAGGCAGAGACTACACATGGATTCAAGCCCTTGGAATCCTCTTCAACTCCAAAACCTTCTCACTTGAAGCCCTCAAAACACCCCAATGGAGTGAAAATGTGGACCATCTCAAATTCACATACAATGACAACCTCTTGTTCTCCCTGAGGGTGCACTCTCTCCACTTAGCACTCTCCACAAAAAAATGTGAAATTGGAAAGAGTAGATGCTAGAAACAATGTCATAGTCACACTAGAGGATGTTGCTAAAATCTTGGTGAATGTGGTGCCAGTGACAAAAGAAGATGACACAATTCATAACTACCAAGTACCTAATGATGATTGTTTTGCTCATTTGGAAGTTCAATTCAGGTTCTTTGGATTGTCACCTATGGTTGATGGAGTGCTTGGGAGGACTTATAGGGAAGATTTTGAGAACCCTGCAAAGGCTAGTGTGACAATGCCTGTTGTTGGAATAGAGGACAAGTACAGAACCACCACTTTGCTTTCTCCAAATTGTGCTTATGTCTTCTCGCAGCAAAATTCACATCAGAATGAGGTCACTAAAGTGACTGCAGAGTTAATGCGGACCCTTGATTGCTCCAAGTTTTCTTATGGCTTGGGAATCGTTTGCAAGAAATGAGAAATGTTATTGATTGTGTTATTGTGTTGTTAAAAAAATTAATAACCTAATGTTGAGGTGAGTGTTTGAAACCTCATTTTTTTTTTTTACTTTTTATTGTACATTACATTGTCTTTTTTCACCTCATTTTTTTAGGAGAGTTTATTAATGGGGCCTACACATTTGTATCCACTTTTAGCTCACTTTCATATGTACCAAATAATCAAACCTTTCAACTCTCCCTTCATTTCAGTGTCTCATTACTTTCACCACACCACTTCATACATTCCAAATAGGTTTTAAAGTAAAAAAAAAAAATAATAAAACAATTTTTCTCAATTGGTTACCATAAGTTCGTTAATGTTTGAATATCAACTAAAAGCTTAAAACTAAAAAAAAAAGGTATTTTTATTTTTAAAACAACAAATTCTTAAAACTATTCCCAATTTTTATCCAAATTCTTTAAACACACTCCCAATTGTTGCTTTGAGAGCAAAACATTCTTCAAAGCCGAAGATAGATCAAGTACCAAAGCGCAACATATATTAATTTTTTTTCTTTATTTTATGTATTGAAATTCGAAATTGTGCATTGAAGGTAGTTCAAATTATGATTCAGAAAACCAATCAACGTTAATGTTATTTACGGTCTGAAAATAGTAAAACATTCTTCAAAGCCAAAGATAATCAAGTACCAAAAAAAGATAGATCAACAACTTTTTTGATACATAAAAGATAGAACAACTAGCGCCACATAATTGATATTACAATATTAGGAGATGTTGGGTTTAGGATAATAGTATATTTATTTTTATTTCTAAATATTTATTGGGAAATAGTAAAAGCATCCATACATTATTCTATTTAAAATATAAAATAAAACATATATAATATACTATTTTTATAAATACTACATTTTTCTTCAAGCGCCATTGGACAGATATGTTTCTAGACGCCTAAGATATAATAAAGTTGACTCTGATGTCTTCGTAGGTTTGACCCTTTCTTCTATCTCGGATTCATGGTCATAAGAAATTTTCACGTTGACCAAAGTCTTATCCTCTCCTATTGCAGATAACTGAAAAGTTGTCTTGTAGTATGACAATCCTTGACTCAGATAACCTCCTTCAATCACTTGCAGCCCAATTTCATGTGAAATTTCATCAAACTCTGTGATCTTCTCCCTTTGGTAACTTGGGGACACATCTAAGATTAATTTCCCAAAAAGTAAGAAAAGAATGATTAGATTATTAAACAAAACAAGAAGCTTGTATATGATATATATATATATATATATATATATATATATATATATATATATAGATATATATATATATATATATATATAACAAAAATTAATATAATTGTAAATAGATTGAATAGTTTATGTTATGAACATGTAAAGTATTTTTATATTAATATCTAATTATAAATCATGAATTATTTTTTTAATGGAAAATCATGAATTTTTATGTACTATAAATTTATTGTTTTTTATAATAATTATTTTGAAAATTATATTGCCTATAATTTGATTGACTAATTAACAATATAAAAAATTATATTGAATGGTAGATTCTTTTGTTGTAACCCATAAGTATTTAAGACTTTTATTTAATACTTAACTAATCTTCTTTCTATATAGGCTCCATCTATTTTCAAGTCAGTGATATTTCTTAATTACAATTTTATTTTCCAAACAAGAATGGAATCTTGGACCTTGATTAAAAGGTTCAAGTATCAACCACTACACCAACAACTTTTGATAATAGCACAGATTAAACTCTTAAAAAATATAATAAAAACACTCACCAGACAAAAAATTAAAGATGAGGATTGTACCAACCCCTCCATCACCTTCAATCACTTGCACATCCTTCACAATATTGGGGAGTACCTTTGGAGCTACGGTGACGAAATCCTTGGACAGAACTGCCCAGAGGGCTTCCAATCTCACACTAACCTCGGTTTGGGTGTTGAATTCCTTTATCATGGCTCTAATCTACGTGCTTTCACACAGGGGCATGTATTGATATGTGTATATATAGTATTATAAAGGAGAGCATCTTTACCATCTCATGGACAAAAGTGCATGAAATATGCTTTTGTCTTTAAGTGAAGGATAGGTTCTTGTGTATATTAAATTTACACAAAATGTATATAGTAAGTTTGATTTGGAAATACATTATCAGGATTTGATGCCGTAAAGAAAATATTGTCGGTGAATAGTGAACGTAAAAATAATATTATTAGAATAATAAAGTATAAGATACCCCCTACACGTAATAGTGTCGGTTCTGATATATAGTAGCTGCCAACCATATTTGACCACTCAAATTAATATATGTATGTACGAATATAGAGTTAAATATGTTTTGTGAAGTTTATATAAAAAAGAAATATGTTTTGTCAAGCCAAATTAAATTAACATATCTGTGTGTACGAATATAGACTTAAATATGGTTCGGTATCCAATTAAATGTGTTTGTGGTTGAGTTAATGGGCAAATCACAAGAATAGATATGGATTTAAATTTCACTGTTGATATTATTAATATGAGGATCTCGTTAAAAGTAATTTGTAAATACTTTTTATAAATACTTGAGTTGTGAGGTTTGTTCAGTCTCGGTGAACCTTGAAGATAACTCACCTACTTTTGTTTATAAAATAAAATTAAATTAACACATACTAAACTTATATGGAGAAAAAATTGGATTTAATTCATACATAACACATAAGAGAAATAAAAAAATTTAAGTATAATCAAGTTTTAAATTATATCATAATTAATGTATATTGAGTCAAAAAATATTTGAGTCTTAAAATAAATTAGAGTTCTTAATTATTTTGATTATATATAAATAAATACAAAAATTAAAAAGTTATCTCTTATGCGATATCAAATATTTTTTGTAATTTTATGTTTAAAATATTAAAAGAATGCAAGTTTAAGTATACAATATTAAAGGACATTAAAGGATGACATTTAAAATTTTATTTATTTCTTTATATCAAAGATTTATTTTTCAAAAAAAATCTTTTAAGATATATTGAATCCTATGAAAAAAAAAATAAACTTCAAGTTTTGAAACTATCAAACAACATCAAAAGATACACTATGACTAAGATAGATCTACTCCAACTCAATGGAAGTTCTTTTCTGATGATGAGCAAGCCAATATTTTTACAATGGCTGACATGGATAATAAAGTTGAGATAAAAACTTGTTCTGAATTTAAAATTTCTTTCACTGCTTGCTTTATTAGATAATGAAAAGGATATGTTTTATGATGTTCTTCTTCAGAACTCTCACATTATTTATTTTTAGTGCAAAAAGTATAAAAAAATATAAAATATCTATTTGTCAAAATATTAAACTGAAGAAATCAAATAAAGTTCTAAAAAAGAAAATTCAGACTCTGAAAGAGAGTCTAAGCCAAGCTAATAAGACAGACGAATTATCCACAATTAAAAGACTAAGAAAGGAGGTAGCATATCTTACAAAAGACTTCAGGAAGTTCAATGAAAGTTCAAACACTCTAACTATGTTTTTAAAATTCCATCATCCCATGATAAGTTTGGCAAGTTTGGCTTAGGCTTAGGAAAGGCAGCATCCTCCAAGTCACAATCTGCTATAGACTAGTGTGACTTGTCTGTTAAGTCTAGATATTCCAAATTAAAATGCACCCTTAAAAAAACAATGTTAAAGGTACTAATTCTATTGGACACAAAATTATTTGGGTACCAAAATCTCATATTATTTTTGTTGCAGATATACTAGAAAAAGTTCAAACTTTAAGTCGATACTAAACTGCTCACCACAAATGACAAGGGAAATGTTTAGGTTTCTCAACCAAAAAAGTGAAAGGAAAGAAATATAATTTTTATTCACTTATTTACTATGTAAAAAGTAATATATATATATATATATATATATATATATATATATATATATAACATAAATGCTCTCGATAAAAAAGATTATAATATAAATAAAGATAATTGCGTCATTATATAAAATGGTACCTTTTTGCTGTCTTCAGCCAATAAATATAAAAATGGTAAAAGAGCAAAGGGACCTACTCATGTCATTTTTCTCCCGTTGTCTCACAGATGAAACATAGTACATGAAAACATAAAGGCGTCGTTTGTTTCAGGGAATCGTTTGTTTCAGAGTTAACAGAAAACTCGTACAAGGCACACTCTTGCGCCAAACCAAAGGTATACACATCTCTAAATGCATATAAAACAGAGTCTATTTTTGTTGATTAAAGGCAACAAAAGTTGCGTTTCTAAAAGCAGTTAATATTATTCTTTTTATTTGGTTACATATAAAATGTTCAAACATTAATATTCCTGGAAAGCCACAAACAATACGATAATGACCAGCCCCAATACTTGATAATATTAATTATCTTCAAGCATATCATTCAACAGATATGTTTCTAATATATATATATATAGGCATCAAACAAAGAATAAAGCGGACTCTGCTAGCTGTCTTCATTGGTTGTCCTCTACTTCTGACTCATGATCAAAAGAGATAATGAAAGAGAGGCCCAAAATATTCACGGGATAACATTATTAATTTATTCACTTTTTTTAATTATAAATTGAAAATTGATAGCATTATTAATTTATTGAGTTTTTTTATTAACCCTATGAATCATAGACTATATCAAAGATTTACAATAATTTATATATTTTTTTCAACCAACTAAGTTAAACCTCTTGATTATTATTTTATTGATAGATCCAATTTTTAAATATTAACCTATTTAATTAATTGGATTGATGGCAGGTTTTTTTATATTAAACATTTCATAAAATTCACCAATTAATTGTATCGTTTGAGTTCGGGGCATTGGTTTGCGCATCCAACAAATTGCTGGTACATCTAGCACAAGATGGACAATTTCAATATTGTCCTTCTATAAAGACATGGATTGTGAATCCTTAAGTCATACCAATTATTAATCCCTAAGCCCGATACAGATTGACAATTCGTAAGCCCGATACAAATTGACTTCGTATTGGCCTTATGGATTTGCAATCCGTATCAACTTTAAGGAAGGGCAATATTAAAATTACCCATGTTGTGTTTGGTGTACCAGTAATTTGTTGGGTGCGCAAAACAATGCCTTTGAGTAGGGTTTTTGTTGGAACATTGAAGAGATGGTTATTGGGTTTCGCAAATTCTTGGGATATATTTAGGGAGTCGTTACTCACCTTAACATTTTGAAATTACTAGTTATCCCTACAACCCCTCCCTTTTCCCCTTCCCTTTCCGCTGCACCCCATTCCCCATACTTCTCACCTCCTCGTCTTCCTCCTTCCCTTTCTTCTCCTTCTTCACTCGCACCAAGTTTTTTTTTTCATTTATGTAATGTTAAATAAAATTATGATTTTGTTATGATAAAAAAACACAAAAAAAAAACACTTTCGTTATAGGTGTGGCAAGTTGCACAATGAAAGTGTGTTTCCATTTGTAGTATTTTTATTTAAATACATGATATGTTTGTGAAAATTTAAATTTACATTATTTTTTAAATTAATGTTTTGTTAATTTATTTATTTTGTTATTTTAAATTTCTAATTTTTAACGTATCACAATTTTATAGTTTTAAAATTTTGTTTAATTTAAATATTTATTGCTAATTTTTTAATTTTACATTATTATTTTTTCAAATATTCGATGGCTTGTACAAAGTAGACATCATATGTTGCTGGAGAAGATCTCATATTAGAGGGAGGGGGTGATGTTGGTGAGCCTGTTAAGCTAGCTCCACATCGACTTGTTATTGCATTAGCACGTTGTGATGCAAAGGCTTGATGATGTGCATGACAATAGCAGCAATATGCATACGATGTTGCTATTGACATTGAGGTGCCAGATGTTGAGGTAGAACCATAAGTATCGTTCACCTATCGAACCATTGGATCGCCATTTGGAGGAGTTCCTATTCATTTGACATTGCTTCGGTCCTATAAGGATGATGTAATTTTGCATGTATGGATCTGTCAACAATGAAAAGAGTTGAATTTGGCAATTAGAGTCTTGCTAATGACTAAGCTCAACATTACAATGCAACAGGAGGCAAATGTTGTGATGTCAGCAGGACCAAGTGTATGCTTGACCTGACTGGAGGACCTATCTCACATACATATTGCTTCTAGGTCCTCCTATGTATGAGCTTCTAGGACTTATATAATTCACTTGATTGGTAGTATGATATTCACCAACAAGAACTCGACATATGTATACATTTCCTACGTCCAATACCTCAACGAATCTACCTACCTGCCACTAGCACACTTGGGGAGTAGTTGCATTGGCATACCTGTAACATCCCATTTTTCATAAAATAAATTAAAAATAATTTTATTTAAAAATAAATAGAGTTTTAAGAAAATAATGAGGTTTTTGTAATTAAATAAATAAGAAAAAATAGTTTTATTAATTAAAATAATAGTTTTAAGGTAAATAAAATAAATATATGTTCTTAGAATATAAAAAGAAGATTTTATATATTCATTTGATATGGAGTAAAATAAAGTTTCTTTTATAAAAAAATAAAATCAAAAGTAGAGTAAATTTGGTTGAGAGTACCCTAACTATAAATAGAGACATATTAAGTCAATTTTACATTTACGATACGTCTTTACGTTCTCTCTTTCTCTGAAATTCGCTTTCCCTTCTCCATCTCCCAAAATCCTCTTTTTTCCCGCATACACTCAAACCTGTCCCAATAAAACTACGATCTCAGACTTGTAAACAGTTGGATTGTGGTGAAATTTTAATACCAGGTTCATAACTCATTTCGCACATTCCCACCATTGGGATTTACAAAATAATATATGCGATGAGAGAAATGTCCCTCGCACGTAGCTCTCTTTTTCCCACATACACCCAAACCTATATCAGTAAAACTATGATCCCAGACTCGTTAACGGTTGAGTCGTTATAAAATTTGAACATGAGGTTCAAAACTCATTTTCACACATCTCTACCATTGGGATTAAAGAAATAATGTTTGAGGTGAGAGAAATGCCCCTCGCATGTAGCTTTCTTTTTCCCGCATACACTCAAATCTATCTCAGTAAAATTGCAATCTTAGACTTGTTAACCATTGGATTGTCGTGAGATTTGAACACCAAGTTCATAACTCACTTTCACACATCCCCAATGATGAGATTTGCGAAATAATGTCTATGATGAGAGAAATATCCCTCACACGAAGACAGTGAAATGGAGGCTTCAATCCCATCTCCTTCTCTCTAACACTTGGAAATCCTAGCAGAACAACTAGAGGAAAAACTTGAGGAATCTTATGGAACCGCTAGAGACTGCCGCTATCACTACCAGACTACACACGTGAGGCCCCTTAGAGGTAAAAGATGAGTTTATCACAATTGGGGTTAGGATGAACATGTGTAGGGATCCTTAGAGGATTAAATTGGGATTTATTTTGGGATGTTTATTGTATTGTGATTCTTCCTTTATGATTATAATTATGAAATTGTTGTATTTGACGGGCCAATTGATGCCCTGATGCAAATTGGTTGATAAAATTTAGTGCTCTTGGTGTTTTCATTTTTTTGACCTATGATTTTGATATGATTACGTGAAATTGTTTGAAGGGTTTAATCATATGAACATAACATATTAATATTAGTGTGACATGTATATAATGCATGAGTTGTGTAGGGATCCTCTATGAGTTGTGATAACTGTACAAAACACACGACTCCTCAATTGTTCTCAAGTTTAATCACTTTGAGACGCAATGAGTTAAAATTATTTTGAGAACAATTGAGGAATCGTTTGTTTTGTACAGTTCATAGATAGAGTCTGTATGCTAAAATGTTTGTTGGGTTAGACCTGAATCAGGAAGGAGAGGCTCTGACTGACTCTTTAGAATGTAGGCCTTGGGGGTAAATACACTCGGTTTGAATGTTCCTTGAAGTCTATGTTGATCCCATACGGTTGGAGCGTTCTCGCAAAACAGAATGACTCTGACTGGTCTCCTTATGATTTTACTTAGTGAGAGTGACGTGACTTACCAGTGTGTAGTCTGTCTTGTCATGTACTCCTAGGCACCTGACGAGCTTTTTCACTAACATGGTACCACATTGCATATAGGATTGTGTCTTAGTATATTTGTTGCATAACACTTGTGTATTGATCGATAATGATTGGTTGAGTGATATTGTGTTTTGATTCTTGAGTACGTGAATGATGTCAAAATGTGTGAGACCTGTAGTGTTGAGATGTTCTATCATGAAATAAGTGGTGGAAGGACATGAGCTGTGTTAAAGTAAGCTATATTTCATTTATATGATATGTATATTTATGTTATCCCATTTCTCTTTATATGTTAGACATGTGATAACTCACTCCTTGTGTGTTGTTTGTATTTGGATCTTGTGATGATCTCAAATTTTGTGTTTGTGGGAGTAGATGGTTAGGTGGATGACTATGGAGAACCTCATGCTAGAGGACACTAGAACACAATGCTCTGATAGGATTGTAGAAGCAAAGCTTCCAAGATTATTTTGATGATGCTAAAGATTTTTAAGAAGATACATTTAAACAAGATTAAAGAAATCAAGAAGATTCAAGTGAAGATTCAAGAGAAGACTCAAAATATGCAAGAACCTCAAAAAAAGCATCAAGATAAGTATAAAAAGAATTTTTCAAAGAAAAGATTGAATAACACAATTTGTCCAAAAGAATTTTTCAAAGAAAAATCTTTTACCAGAGTTTGTACTCTCTGGTAATCGATTACCACAAGGCAGTAATCGATTACCATAAGCCAAAAACAGTTTTATAACAGTTTTATAAAGTAGTAATCAATTACCATGGGCATGTAATTGATTGCCAATGTTTTTGAACGTTGAATTTTAAATCTCAAGAGTCACAACTTGTGACAAAATATTTTCAAAATAGTGTAATCGATTACACAATATTTGTAATTGATTACCAGTGGTTTTTGAACATTGGATTTCAAAACTCAACATGAAGAGTCACAACTTTTGATAAAATAAATTATGTAATCGATTACACCATTATGGTAATCGATTACCAGTGACTGGTTTTGAAAAATTACCAAGAGTCACAACTTTTACCAGTGACTGGTTTTGAAAAATAAATTGTCAAAGAGTCACAACTTTTAAAGTGATTAGTTTTTGCCAAGAGTCACAATTTTTAATATGGTTCTTCTAGAGCCATCAAATGACTATAAATATGTGATCATGGCACGAATTTCAAAAGACTGATTAACACTAATTCTCAACATCTTTCTAAGATTTTTTGTTCAACACTTGCTTTGTCAAGAAAAGTTCATTGGGCAAAAACTTGTGCAATTCTATTTTTCTTCCTCTCCTCCATTCTAACAAAAAGTTTTTCAGGAGACCTACTCTTGGTGACTATTTTCAAGAGAAGGTCTTCTTGGTTGCAAACACTGAATACAAGGGACCAACGTTCCTTGGGTTCATTGCAAGAAGCAGGATTTGCTTCTTGGTTGATCACTGGACACAAAAAGTTGGTATCACTGAACACAAGGGACCAACGTTCCTTGGGGTTCATTGTAAGAAGTGGGAATAACTTCTTGGTTGTAATCACTGAAAACAAAGGAGGGAAGACCTTTATGGTTCATTGCTTGTAAAGGATTTTACAAGGATAATGGAAATCTCAAGCGGGTTGCTTGGGGACTGGACATAGGCATAGGTTGTGGCCGAACCAGTATAAATCCAGTTTTACATTCTCTCTTTCCTTAATCTCTTTTACTTTTTGTTGTGTTTATATTTCTTTAAGTTTACTTCTCCTTATTTGTTATTCAAGTAACTTACAATTAAAGAAATAATTGAATCTAGGGAATATCTAAGAGGGGGAAATTTTCAATTAGGAATAGTCAACGAAATCTTAATTCAACCCCCCCTTCTTAAAATTTTTGAGGCCACTTGTCCAACAAGGATGTGACATTGGGATATGAGGTTCTATATTAATTACATGTGTAGAAGCAAGCTTCATGATGATGAATCAAGTTGATTCAAGTAGTTTTGATGATGACAAAAACCCCAAAGAATGATTTCCAGATTGAGTCAACAAGTTCAAGATCAAGATTAATTTCAAGTTTCATGAGAAGAAATCAAGAAGACTCAAGAATCAAGAGAAGTTTGGTTTCAAGATTCAAGAGAAGATGAATTCAAGATTCAAGAGAAGAAATCAAGAAGACTTCACAAGGGAAGTATTGAAAAGATTTTCAAAAAACAAACATAGCATAGTTTTGTTTTTCAAAAGAATTTTTCTCAAAATTTTGTAAGTTACCAGAGTTTTTACTCTCTGGTAATCGATTACCAGTTTCTTGTAATCGATTACCAGTGGCAAAGTTTGATTTCAAAAGCTTTTAACTGAATTTGCAACGTTCCAATTGTTTTTTAAATGGTGTAATCGATTACAATATATTGGTAATCGATTACCAGTGTATCTGAACGTTGAAATTCAAAATCAATTGTGAAGAGTCACATCTTTTCATAAAATGCTTTGTGTAATCGATTAAATGGTTTTGGTAATCGATTACCAATGACAAGTTTTGAATAAAAATCAAGAGATGTAACTTTTCCAATGGTTTTCTCAAGATTTTCTCAAGGTTATAACTTTTCCAATGGTTTTCTTGACCAGACATGAAGAGTCTATAAAAGCAAGACCTTGACTTGCATTTTATGTACTTGATATAACTTTTTACACAACTTTTTGAACATCTTCTTAAACTTCTTCTTCTTCTTCTTTTGCCAAAAGCTTTCTAAGTTTTCTGGTTTCCAAACCTTGTTCTTTCACAGAAAACAAAAGTGTGTTATTCATTTTTTTCATTCTCTTCTCCCTTTGCCAAAAAGAATTCGACAAGGACTAACTGCCTGAATTCTTTTTGTGTCTCTCTTCTCCCTTTTCCAAAAGAACAAAGGACTAACCGCCTGAATTCTTTTGTGTCTCCCTTCTCCCTTTTCAAAGAATTCAAAACGACACAGTCTGAGAATTCTTTTGATTCTTCCCTTTCCCTTAAACAAAAGATTTCAAAGGACTAATCGACTGAGATATCTTTTGTTTCCCCTTCACAAAGTTTCAAAGGACTAACCGCCTAAGAACTTTGTCTTAACACATTGGAGGGTACATCCTTTGTAGTACAAGTAGAGGGTACATCTACTTGGGTTGTTGTAACTGAGAACAAGGGAGGGTACATCTCTTCTGGATCAGTTCAAGTGGAGGGTACATCCACTTGGTTGTTCAAAGAGAACAAGGGAGGGTACATCCCTTGTGGATCTTTGCTTGTAAAGGCTTTTACAAGGTTGACAATAAATCTCAAGGACCGCAAGCCGCTTGGGGACTGAATGTAGGCACGGGTTGTTGCCGAACCAGTATAAAATTCTTGTGTTTGTATTTTTCTTCCCTACACTCTTTAATTTCTGCTATGCACTTTAATTATAGCTTTTACTTTTGGTTAAGTTTTTATTTTTGTTCTTTACTTTCTTAACATTATAGTAAAAGCCTAATTGAATTTAGTAACATTAAGAAGGATAGATTTTTAATTAGTAAAGGTTCATTAATAATTAATTCAACCCCCCCCCCCCTTCTTAATTATTCTGAGGCCACTTGATCCAACAGCATGAAGTCTTAGACATGTAATTTTTATCATTTTGTTTCACATGCTAAGTCTTTAGTGCATTCTTTTGAGTTTTGGACGGTCTTGTTTTGAGCCGGAGATGTTTTTAATAAGTTTTATTTGGTAACAATGATTTGAATAAAATTGATTTAATTAAATTATGGATTTTTATATGCTTTTCTTAAGTATATGTATGTCGGGATAGAGAGTGTCACAGTTAGTGGTATCAGAGCTACATTGGGGAGTAGCTACATTGGCATACCTGTATGACCATCTCTCTTATGCGAGCTTGAAAGCAAGCAAATAGTGTGGAGGTTATATGATGCTACTAAAGGTAAAGACATTTATTTGTACATATTTTTTTGTTTATTTGTTAATATTTTTTTGTTCCTAAATATATATTTGATGTGTTACAGACATAGGTGTTCAAGAACCTGCCCACCTTAGTTTTTTGAGAGCGTTTGACTGATTATGACCAGCACCAGCCACTTGCTGCTAAATGGAAGCCATTGAGAGGAACTAGCAAGGCTGGCAGGACTAGGGAGCAACTCGATTAGTTGCATTGGATGATATCATTTGGTCTCCGAATGAGGAACACAAGCAAGTCAAACAATTCATAGACCAGACATAGTACTACATTAAGAGTGGAACAAGCATGCGGTTGTATCTTCAAGAAAGGGTTTTGAGGCAGTTGGATATGTATAGGGGATTCCTCACCTGCCACTTCCTCGTTCTCACTTTCACCAATACAGTCGAGCGTGGGGCATGTGGGAGCAACCTGTGGAGCCTTTGGGCGAGGTTGTGCCACCTGAGTCTCCATGGGCCTACACTTTCGACTACCTAGCTTCGTATTACAAGCATTCACATCCATATATGATTTCGTCAGAGGAGGGAGGGGCACCATGTTGCCTTGTACGTGAACCACAAACTCAGCCTGATGATCAGATGCCAAATTATGTGCCTAGTGCAAACTACCCTTGTGAGGTAATGCAAACAATGTTTGATATTACTTTGTTTAAACTATTATGAAAAAAATAATTATTAAATGTATTTCTTGTTTTTGTAGGATCAATTCCATATGATTATAAGGACTATGCAAAGATTGTTGGATCTGAGAGTTGTATTAGGGGGGCACAAACAATCGTTAACTCATACAACAAGAGTTGGTGATGGTACACGAACGCTCAACCTCGAGTTGCAACTCTCAGGGATAAAAACAGAGGAGGAAGGTCAATAGCATTGGTCATAGAGATGGTTAATTGTTTTAGACATTTTTATTTATTATTATTGTGTATTTAACTTGTTTGGTTATATGCACAACTTTATTTTTGTGGACTTATATTTTATAGCTTATGTTGTGGCTAAATTATTATCATTTCTTTACAAACTGCTTAAACAACGCACGCCTGGTAATGCAACAAAGAGTGATCTCTCCATTAAATTCATACAACAACATAATACCACTTTTATAGACATTTCAATAAAAAAAAACCTTAATATCCATTTTGGTCCCTTAGTTTATTAAAAGTGCTCAATTAGGTCCCTTTGATTTTTAACTAAGCAATTGAGTCCCTTAGTTTTCTAATTTTACCCAACTAAGTCCTTTTCGTCACCTTCGTCAAATTAATTAATGGAAAGTTACATCTGACAATTAAAGAATATTATTTTTATTGCTTTCAATAACTTGTGCATATAGTGGAGACTAAAAGTCATCAATATATTTGTTATAATCTTTATAAAAAAAATCCAAAAAATTCATAATTGCTTTTATTCATTTAACCTTCAGCCCAACTATATAGTATTTCTAATTTTACTCATTAAAAGTGTTCAATTAGGTCCCTTTGTTTTTTAACTATGCAATTAAGTCTCTTAGTTTTCTAATTTTATCCAATTTAGTCCTTTTTGTCACCTCCATCAAATTAATTAACGGAAAGTTACATGTGGCATTTAAAGAATATTATTTTTATTGATTTTAATAACTTGTACATATAGTCGCGGCTTTTAGTCACCACTATATTTGTTATAATTTTAAAAAAAATCCAAAAAATTCCCAATAGCTTTTATCCATTTTATCTTTCAACTCGGGTGTGTAGTAATTTTTCATCAATCACTTATGCACCATTTTTCCCTAAACATCCATTATTTCACTCCACATGCTTCCATGTTTCCAACAAAAACGAATATTTTTCTTATCATCTCAACCATAGAGTACAACTTAACACAATCAGGGGGGATTGAAGATTCATGCCTAATGGAATTTGCCTTATGCCAAAACAATGTTCTTGTTTCACAAACAAAAAAGCATCAGCAATAATCACTTACCAAAAATTCATTATAAACCAAAAAGCCATTGAATAAGGAGGAACTCCAACAAAACCCAAAACAACATGATGAACTTTAACAAACCCAAAACAACACTACAAGGATCTTATGGTTCCTCCATAAGTTTTTTTCTACATTTTATAATCTCAATAGAAAATTGAATAATAAATATTGGTAAACAAAAATTAGAAATCGACCTCACATCTCCAATTGAAACCCAACTGGCCTCACATCTGCTTATTCCTCTACACACCTTTGTGAGCTTGTACACCTAATGTCAATCTCAACAAATGTGGCATCGAGGATATGCAGCTTCAGCGCTTCGCCTTTGTTTCTTCTTCTTTTAGCTATGTCTCCATGATTCAAAGGTGGAGACGATCACTAATCCTCAATTCCCTCTTCGCAGACCGATCCAATGTTAGTGGTGGTGCCACATCAACGATTCATTAGTGAATAACCAGATCTAAAAAAATAAATCTCAAATCTAACACAACATAGGGTGACAACTTGTAGTGGTGAGGTTCAATGAGCGGCAGGGGCTTGGAGCATGGAGGTAAAGTGTTTAGGGTTTGGAGTGACAACAACGTTGGAGTTTTTGTTGGATGCACATAATGACAGTTTTTAACCGACACTATATGTACACGTTATTGAAAACAAAACAAAAATATTCTTAAGTGTCACATGTAACTTTCCATTAATCAATTTGATAGAGGTCACAAAAAGGACCCAATTGGGTAAAATTAGAAAACTAAGGGACCCAATTGCATGGTCAAAAAATAAAGGAACCTAATTGAGCACTTTTAATAAACTAAGAGACTAGATTGGGTATTAAGCCTAAAAATAGCAACACAATAACACTTCTCCATAGATTTCATAAATAAAAAACATTACTACATAGATTTATCTTCTTTAGAGCTAGTTATCGCTATTGTTTCACACAACAGAGCAAGTATCTCTTCAGTAGATCTTAGTTTTCTTGGCTTATGTACCAAGGTAAAGATTTCTTTTAGAGATCGGTCAAATGTTTCATATAACTCAATTGGTCTTTCCGAACAAAATTCCCAAAAGATGAAAAATATATTTCTCACATCATGGTTGTCTTTAAGCTCCATACAGTCGTATTCAACACAACCATACCTACATATACACGTTGGCCATAAAAAAATGTTAAGCAACATTTTGCTACCTTTGATAGCATTCCTAATTTCTTTTCTTAAAACAACAAACAATATATCCTCACTTATTCTAATGTCCCCTTAGAAAAGTTGATATCTCACTATCATAATACAAAACAGAAAGGACTCTATCCATATTTTAAGCAATACATTGAATATTAACACAATGGATTGAGTTGTCTCAGACCACTGTTGATGTTTAATATTAGATGATGTAGTATTCACTCGCGAGTCAATTATCACACTCTTTTTGTACTGTGTTTAACAAAAAGCAATGGTTTAGATTGCACCAACTAAATATATGGTTTAAGTTGCAATATGCTTTATGAATGTATTGTTGGTTTATTAGATAATCATTAATATGGTCATTCTATGAAGCAGAAAAAGTAGCGGTCCAAATTCACCCCATAATATTAACGATCCACACCACATCAATCTCTACACACTAGTTGTACATGTGTCAGACAATAATTACAATATCAAACATTAAATATTCATTTTTTCATCAAATTCCTTTTCAAAATCAAAAAGAAAAAATACATCACAAAATCATGAGTTTGTTGTGTTATGCACAACAAAATCATATTTTTGTTGTGCATAAAACAATGAAATCATGATTATGTTTTAGATAGCACAACAAATCATGATTTAGTTATGTATTTTGGAGGTGAAAAAAGTGTAGCAAAACCATGATTCCACTGTATATGTTGCACAAGGAAATCATAATTCCATAGAAAGAGTATTTTTGTAATAATAAAAAAGTCACCCACGTGAGTAGTGAGAATAGGGACAAAAAGGTGAAAATAGAAATATCCATTTTTTCAATCCTTGGCTTGGATTGTATTAGTTAGGCTGACAGAATAAGGGCATATCATAAAGTTAGCTAGGCGGATAATTGATCCTAGCAGTAGGCCGATATGCATTTTTATATAAATATAAAAAAGGTGATAAAATTAAATTACAGAAAGATAAAATATGGGAAATAAAAAAGTTAAATTAGACATATATAAGAAATTTAATACCTATATTAAAAAAATGAATAAATTAAAATAGTGTCATATAGTTATGATTGAGATGATACGAGTCTAATTATGGACCTCACATAATGTTAAGTGTTAACTAAGCACACGTTGCTTGTCAGTATTTTTGCCATTTCCACGCCATGTTGAACTGATAATGGTTGAGTAACGTTTTTCTTAATCAATTCTGTGAAATGCGATTTATGTGCCCCGCATGTTCAAAATATAAAAGGAGTGTGTGCAAGGGTTAACAGAGGTACGTGAAGAAATTGAAAATTGAGGGAATATGCAAAAGTAAGCAATATCTTGAAAGGGTCAGAATAATGATCTCCTCAAATAATAAGAGACTTTGCTTATGTTTTCAGCAATGTCATTGATATTGAGATCATTTTCCAATGTCACTAATAAATTCATAATTCCCCTCATTTCTCATGGCTAGACCAGACTTAACGGGGGATCAATCACTCTTCTCTCAATACACGCAACTCGTGAGGCTTTTGCCCTCAGTGAAAGGCAAATTAGTCAACCATCACTTGCAATATATTTATTTTTATTCGAAAAATTTAGGGAGAGGAAATAGTGTCCGAATCAAAGGTAGGGAAAGTATCCGAAATCAAAGAGTGTTTGCAGAACAACTTATATTTACCTCACCCACCAATAAGGTGTGACATAATCTTGTTCCTTAAATAAATGATCACCGAGATAATCTTGTTTTTTAAATATGTGATCATCAATTCGATCCTCAGTACATATAAAAAAATATTTGTTGAAAGAAATCAACTCCTTAAATGAATCTCCATACCTCAAGTGATTAGTCCTTGACTTTCTGCTGAAAAGTATCCTACTTCACCAGAAAAAAAAGAATATTTACCTCACCCCAAAGAAACAAAACGGTATTCGAACTTGTTACATATATGTGAGACCCCGTCTTCATCTATTGGGCCAACCCCTTGAGGTTCACTTGCCATATAATAATGTGAATGTTAATGCATTGACAAGAAGAAAAAACTATGTAGCTAAAATTCAAGAAAACCATCCTGGACACATTGTGTGAATTGATTTACATTAGATGAAACTTAAGAAAGCAACAATAGGTGCCAACTACTAGCATAGTAGAAAAATGACCACTTGCTGAATTCTTCTATAAATAGTCATAAACCAAATAGAGCATATAACACAAGTTCACATCACATTGGTCTTTCCTGTGTATCAGAGGAAAGCCATGGGGATCTCAATTAGGAATAGCTTAGTGTATGTCCTGCTGTTGTTTGCATTCTGTGAAATGCAAATCATTGCAGGAAAAGACACTCTAACCTGCCCTTTTCGGAGAAGTCCATGCTTTGGGAAGAAAGTACAATGCCCTTCTCAGTGCCCTCTTCAATCACCATCCGACCCAAAAGCCAAAGTCTGCAATCTTGACTGTGATTCTCCCACATGTGAAACTAAATGCAAAAGTAAGATCATCCATTCTAGAATTTTACTCTAAAGTAAGGGTAAAGTAAGTAATCTCAGCCGTTAATGAGAAAATCACTGATTGATATTCTAATATAGTCATGATTTGTCATGCATGTACATCTAATATCGACAGTAGTTGATTTTCTCATGAAAGAGTTAGATCCTTCATTCTATACGTTCAATTGAGAATGATCATTTCATGTTAAATTTTTGCATAATTATGTACTAGAGATCTCATGTTAATTAGTTTTTTTTTATCGATTAACGTTAGTTGTTAGTTAGTTATTTTTTGTTAGCGGGAGAATTCAAACTCACCACTTATCTCACATTAATCAGTGATATAGTTAAAATAATAAATACAAGTTGGGATAACTCTCACTCTATAAATTAGTTTTTTGAGTTAAATTAGACCCAAACTCAAATTCTAATATGACATTAGACCTTATTCTAACTATGTTGTTGGACTCATTAGACCACTTGAATCATTATAAGACAGCCTGCAATTATCTATACTTCACGCTTGAGATGGTCAATCCTAGACATAAAAGAGTGTGTTAGATGGTCTGTTAGAGATCACACTCTTGATACAAATTTTTACATCATGTAAAATTTCAATATGAGATGATTCATTCCAAACATTTACCATTTTGAAGAAGCTTAACAACTTTTCTTTCCTATGCTTAATCATGACAACAGCTCGCAAACCAAATTGCAATGGCCGTGGCTCTGCATGCCTGGACCCCCGTTTCGTCGGAGCAGACGGAATTGTCTTCTACTTCCACGGAAGAAGAAACGAGAATTTCGCATTAGTATCAGACGCAAACCTCCAAATCAACGCGCGTTTCATCGGCCTCAGGCCAGCAACAAGAACAAGAGACTATACTTGGATTCAAGCACTGGGAATCCTCTATGGTTCTCACCAGTTCACCATTGAGGCCACCCCATCACCAACATGGGATGATGAAATTGACCACTTGAAGTTCTCACACAATGGAAATGAACTTGTCATCCCTGATAGTTTCCTCTCTACATGGCAGTGCCCAGAAAACAAACTTAGAATAGAGAGAACATCAAGCAAGAACAGTGTTAGCATAACTCTCCAAGAAGTTGCTGATATATCTATCAATGTTGTGCCTGTGACTAAGGAAGATAGTAGAATCCATAATTACCAAATTCCTGATGATGATTGCTTTGCTCACTTGGAGGTGCAGTTCAAATTCCATGGTTTGTCTAACAAAGTTGAAGGGGTTCTTGGAAAGACTTATCAGCCAGATTTTCAGAACCCTGCAAAGTTGGGAGTGGCAATGCCTGTGGTTGGAGGGGAAGACAGGTACAGAACCACATCACTTGTTTCTGCTGATTGTGGGGTGTGTTTGTTTGATGCAAGAGAAGGTTCAGAGAAGAAGATGAACTCTGAGAGTGAATATGGTGTGCTGGATTGCACTGGTGCTGCCAACAGTGGAAATGGTATTGTTTGCAGAAGATGATTTCTTTTTTTATGTCACTAATGTGCTCCTATTAAGATTGATTCGGAGTTTCTAATTCTGATTTAGTTTGATGATTGTTTTCTGTTTAATTGTGTCCTAAACCAAAGTGTCCTGTTGAATAAAAAGTGAAATATTTTAATTTGTTCGATTCATAAACGAACAAATGGGTGAGATTATATACCAGGTTCTCTACTTTTACATCTTTAGCAATGACTCTTCTTAGATAAACTTCTCTTTTAGTACACTCATTAATTTGATACGGAAGTAAGAAGTTTTTTCTTTTATAAACTAAAATTAAGTTTTTTATTTAAGAAATAAACTAAAATTATGTTATGGACTTAACTTTTGTAAAAGTTCTTTAATTTAACTTCTAAAATACATAAGTTGATTTTAATATGAGAAATAAATTTATTTGTTTTTATTTTATATTTATATTTTCTCTTTAACAAATATTTATAAAAAAATTATAAAAAAAAAAAACAATTTCTGGCCGAAGATCAAGGTTATGAATTGATCTTATAAGTATTGATATAATTTTATTGGGAGGAAAAGAAAAGTTGAGATTATATGTTCGTTGATTATTTTGTTATTTAATACTTTTTTATATTAATTTTAAATTAAATTTATAAATTATATTCAAGATTTAAATATTACTAATAGTTTTTGCCTACAAATATTTTTTGTAGTTTATTTATTTTTTTAACTTTTGTCCCTATAACTTTTTCTTTTATTTTTTATCCATATAGTGATGGTGACATGATATTATTGTTATCATTAAGATGATGCATCTTTAATGTTTTTGTAACAAAGCTTAACGCCAAAAAGATAAAAAAAAAAAAAAACATTTGAAAATGTTATTAAAAGCTAAAATTGAAAAATAAAATAGTCACTAAAAATAAATATAAAAAATATCAAATTATAGAGACTAAAATTATATTTAAGTATTAAAAATATGATGTCTTTTTATTTGATGTTATTAGCAAAATAACAATAACAAGAGTGTGTTTGGTAAAATCATTTAAGTTAAATGAAAGCTTACAAGGTTAGGAGTTGAAAATCTAGAAGCTTGTAAGTTGATTGAAGTTGGTTAAAGTAGCTTATAAGTTACTCAAAGGATACTATAAACTTTCTTGAGTGACTTACCAAACACATTCTAAATGTTGGCAATGAAATTTTAACATTCTATGCAAACAAATTTTGTATCATGTTAAACGACTTATTTGCTTATTTAACAAAAATTAAAAAGTATATTTTAGAAAACATTTCAGTCAATTTTTATTTTTTTATTAACTCCTTCTAATATTTTTTAAATGTTATTTGAAGTAACATCTTTTAAAAATACTAACTTCTAACTTTTTATTTTTTATATTTATTCTCTTTTTGTCCTTCAATATTTATTAGATTTATTTTTTAATCTTTTATATTTAAGGTAAAATTTTATTTATTTTATCTTTCATATAATTTTATATTTTTTATCTACTTCAACAAATAATTTTATCAAATATTTTTTGATTCAATAAAATAATTTTTAACTATTAACTAACTTTCCAATTTCAAGCTAGTGTTATCAAATATAACCAAAATGTATAACTCCTATGTCTTATACACGATTTTTTATTTTCTATATTCTTTTAAATCCTATAATTAAGTGGTATATGAAAATATGAATTTTTTTATTTTTTATATCCTAAAAATCGAATATAGAAAACATGATTTTCTTTTCTTTTTAGTTTTTTATTCATATAAGTTGAAGGTAAATTAAATGCAACATGCTCTTTTATCTTTAAAAAAAAAAAATCATGAGTTAGTGTTTTCTATACACCGCATCCAAGTCCTTGTGATATTGATTTGCTCCTCTCAAATGTTGACATCAATTTAATTAATCACTAACATTTATTTCGTCCATTAATAGTAACAAATAAAATAATCTTAATTACAACAATAACGCTACACTTTCGTGTTTATTCATAGTGTAAAAACTAATACATCAATAATAGTTACTTATTAGTATAATGAATACCGTAGCTCAAATTTAGGATCTGGCTTTCAAACACTTCTTATAGAAGAAATCTCTCATTTCACTTCTCTTAATTTTGATTTTTGCACGATCTTTTTTTTCTTCTTTTGGTCCAAAGAATTGTATGTCATATAAAAGGTCAACTCCTTTTGTCTATCTGTCTCCGAAAAATTTGACTATGCAAGTTTTTAAAAGTTCTCTTAGAAAACTTTTTAAAAAGTAAATATTTAAGTTAAATTAAACATGCACACATATTCACCAAAACATGCACATGAGTTTATAAAAACAATATCCAAAAAAAAAAAAACACCATTTGAGAAGAAAAGTACAAGAAAAAAAATTAGGTAACGTATTAATTAAAACACTTACATGGTAACCAGCCTGTATATCCAATATGGCAGAAAAACTAATGTCAAGTATTTTGGAGTACAGATGTACTGAAGAAGTTCATGTCAATTAAGAATATCGTTCCCTTTGCACACACGAATTGGAATAAGTTAAACTAAATATACACATGTAAGTTCACGAAAAAAAGGAAGAAGGAAGAATAAGCATATCATATGGAACAGTAAAAAAAAGCATATCATATGGAAAAAATTAAAGTACAAAGAACTATAATTGAGGTTTGAGGCAACCTATTCTACACTTTAAATGATAACCAGTCTGTAAAAACTAACGTGAAATAATTAAATCCAATGAAAATGGATGTACTGAATTTTTTATTTTTTATTTTGGAATCTAGGGTATCCTAATTAAGAGATAATGACTATTCTTTGAAGTAATTGAGATTCATCTAAGAGTTTAACATTGTCTAATAGACATTTTTCATGTACCCAGACGTGAAATCAAATCTTTGATCATATACTTAAAGCACAAAATATATTTATAATATATAAAAGCTCAGCTCTTCAGTGTTACGGCATTAAAATTGATGATTTGAAGAAAGAAAAATATTTTCTTTTTGTGTCTATCACTTTTCTTTTCTTTCTTTCTTCTTCAATGTTACTCACAACATAATACAACTTATATCAAAACATGTCAATTCAATCTTACTAACCTCCCCATGTTTCTCGTGTTCACCATCCTCATTCTTCAATATTTTATATTACATTCCATAATCATTTTCTTTTACATTTTATTTATCATTCAAATTTTTCATATTAGTAATTTCTAAATTCTAATATATTTTCAGCTCTATAAATATATATAAATAAAAATAAATATTTCACATCAACAAAATTCATGATCTAAAATTAGTTTTCAAACTAATTTATAAAAAAAAATATGTTGGTTAAACAAAATTAAAATTTATTTATTTATTTTTTACATTAGTCTTGAAAAAAATATATTTCACATCAACTTTAACTATTGCAAATATAATTTTATTTACTATCTCCAATATTACAAATCACAAAATGCAAAACAAAAAATTACATTAAATTACTTTAAATAAATTTTATATTGATTAAATTTATTTAATTTTTTAAATTTTAATTCGATTTGCACTTTTAAATATATTGCAACTAGAAACTCCACTACATATAGCGACACTGGAGAATATGATTTCAAAATTCAATGATATTTTACAAGCAGAGAACTTATACACAATACATAATTTAAGAATTGTCTCAAAAAATGGTATATACAAACCTCTGGAAGGAATATTCAAAGGATAATATATAAAAGTTGAGTTCCTCATCATTACGTTGCCACATCATCAATGATGAATCTGAGGACAGAGAGCATCTTCCTTTTGTATTTATCACTTCTCTTTTCTTTTTTCCTTCTTTCTTCCATGTTACTCACAACATAACAAATCCTACATCAAAATATTTTAATTCAATCTTACTGAAGCTCCAAATGCTTCTCATGTTCAGGACTCTCATTCTTCAATGTTCTACATTACATTCTATAACTATTTTCTTTTTCATTGTATATATCATTCAATTTCAAAAAGCAATCAACATTCAAGAAGAAGGCTCAAAGATAGTTGCAATCACTTCTATCATGGTTAAGAAATTCAGAGGTTTGATTACTTTCAGATATTTAAAATCCTTAAGAAAATTTATATTCTACACTTTATATATGTTACTACTTTGTCTCTTTTTTTTTTCTTTATATACATAGATAATTCAGCCAAAAAAAATAAATATGGATAACTAGATAAATGGATGATTAAATTGTACTTAATGTTTATATCAAGTGATTTTCATATGTCTTTTCACTATGGAATTTGAAATTATCTTTCTAAATTTAATTTTTATATTAAGTTATATATATGTATAATCTTTAAATAACATGTAAATAAAAATTGATCCATAATTTCCTATCCCTTTATTTTTATATGAGCATGTTTATTTAATTTGATATTTATTTATTTATTACACATGTCAGTAAAATTGATGATTTGGAGAAAGAAGAACATTCTCCTTTTGTTTCTATCACTTCTCTTTTCGTTCATTCTTCTTCAATGTTACTCACAACAACAAAACCGATATCAAAACATTTCAATTCAATCTTATTGGCCTCCAATGTTTCTCATGTTCACGACCTTCATTCTTCAATATTTTATATTACATTCTATAACCATTTTATTTTACATTTTATATATCATTCAAATTTTTTATATTAGTAATTTCTAAATTCTAATATATTTTCTGCTCTATAAGTATTAATAAAAATAAATATTTCATATCAACAAAGTTCATTATCTAAAATTAGTTTTCAAAGTAACCTATAAAAAAATATGTTGGTTAAACAAAGTAGAAATTTATTTATTTTTCACATTAGTCTGGAAAAAAGTATATTTCAAATCAACTTTAACTATTACAAATATAACTTTATTTACTATCTCCAATATTACATATCACAAAATGCAAAACAAAAAATTACATTAAATTACTTTAAACAAATTTTATATTGATTAAATTTTTTTAATTTTAATTCAATTTGCACTTTTAAATATATTGCAAATAGAAACACCAATACATGTAACGATACGGGAGGATATGATTTCAAAATTTAATGATATTTTACAAGAGGAGAACTTATATACCATACATAATTTAAGATTTGTCTCAACAAATGATCCATATAAAGTGTGGAATGAACATTCAAAGGATAATATATAAAAGCTGAGTTTATCATCATTATGTTGCGACAAGGAGAGCATTCGCCTTTTGTGTCTATTACTTTTCTTTTTCTTTTTTCTTCTACCATGTTCCATGTTACTCACAACATAACAAAACCTATATCAAAACATTATCTAAAATTAGTTTTCAAACTAATCTATAAAAAAAAATATGTTGGTTAAACAAAGTTGAAATTTATTTATTTTTCACATTAGTCTCGAAAAAAATATATTTTGCATCAACTTTAACTATTACAAATATAATTTTATTTACTATCTACAATATTACATATCACAAAATGCAAAACAAAAAATTACATTAAATTAATTTAAACAAATTTTATATTGATTAAATTTATTTAATTTTTTTAGTTTTAATCTGAGTTGCACTTTTAAATATATTGTAACAAGAAAGCACACTACATGTAGCGATACAAGAGAATATGATTTCAAAATTCAATGATATCTTACAAAAGGGGAACTTATACACCGTACATAATTTAAGAATTGTCTCAACAAATGATGTGTACAAACATGTGAAGGAACATTCAAAGGATAATATATAAAAGTTGAGCTCTTCATCATTATGTTGCCACGTCAGCAATGATGATTTGGGGAAAGGAGAACATTCTCTTTTTGTGTTTATCACTTCTCTTTTCCTTCTTCCTTCTTTCATGTTACTTACAACATAACAAAATCTATATCAAAACATTTCAATTCAATCTTATTGACCGCCAAATGCTTCTCATATTCACGACCCTCATTCCCCAATGTTCTATATTACATTCTATAACTATTTTCTTTTACATTTTATATATCATTCTATTTGAAAAAGCAATCAACATCCAAAAAGAAGACTCAATGATAATTGCAATCACCTCTATCATGGTTAAGAAATTCAGAGGTTTGATTACTTTCATACATTTGAAATCCTTAACAAAATTGATATTCTACACTTTATACATGTTACTACTGTGTCTCCTTTCGTTTCTTTATATACATAGATAATTCAGCAAAAAAAATATGAATAACTACATAAATGGATGTTTAAGGTTTACTTAAGGTTTACTTAATGTTTACGTTAAGTGATTATCATATGTCATTTCATTATGGAAATTAAAATTATTTTTCTCAATTTAATTTTTATATTAAGTTATATATATACATATATATATGTGCCTGCCTGTGTGTATATATATATATATATATATATATATATATATTAATCTTTAATTACATTTAAATTAAATTGATCCATATTTCTTATCCTTTAT